>NW_027419190.1:0-33756 GCF_009905375.1 Apium graveolens
AATTGCAAAGATATTCAGAAATGGGAAGGAAATTTGTGTGGTAGCTGGACATCCACAATTTGCTCATGCAAAGGAAGAAGAAAAAGCCAGATTGAAGCAGGAAAAGAGGCAAGCTGCTCTAGATGCAAAGAAGTCTAAACAAAAGAAAGAACATTTTGTTATCTTGGCCAAGCTACAGGCTGTGAATTCTTCTCAACAAATTCCCTCTCAACCATCTCAAGCTACTGAATCAGAGAAGAAGATTGAAGAACAGAAGAAATCCTCAAGAAAGAAAGAACTGGCTAAAAGAACAAAAAGAAAGTTGGATGTTGTTGACAAGGAATTGGAAGATCAATTTCCAAAGGAATCCACTCAAGCTGAAACTCAAGCATCAAAGCCCTCTGTGGTGTTTGAAGACATAAGGGTGGTGGACCCCTACAGGAACATACATGGAGAGCCTATTGTGCCAAAGGATGAGCCAATAGAGTGGGATAAATTACCAATTCCTGACTTCAACTTGCCAATTCTTACTAAGCCAAGAAGGACAAAATCAAGGGCAGTCAAGAGAGTGAAGCTGTCACCTCTCAAATCCAAGTCAGTAGTCAAAGCTCAACCCAAGGTCAACAGGGGAGACTACCTGTACTTGTGTGACATCAAAGAATTCTCAGATCTAAACCTTTATCTGGAGGAGCTGGATGAGGTAAGGGCAATTGATGCATATAGAAGCCTACCTAAAAGGTTGGTGTTCAAGTACAAAGGGGGAAGGGAGATTCAGTGGCCTCTTCACAGGATACTTCAAGAAAGCCAAGCTGTGTTGATCAAAATCTATTCATCCTTCAAGAAAAACTTTGGGTTCAATGTAACTGCAAGAAGATTAGTATTGAAGAAGATTGAAGAGCTAAGGAGTGATAGAGCCAAAGATGCACTACCCAAAACTCTTATCATCCCATACACAGGGAGAAGAGTGCATCTAAGGCCCTACTGGCTGATGGAATTCATGAATGACAAGGGTGTGAGAAGATTCTTCAGATTAGAAGACCAATTGAGTATCTCTAGCAATGAGACTCTCTTGGAAATGCAAGAAATGTTAGATCTCTCAGAATCTGATGAATTAGAATTCCACAGACAGCTCCAGAATCAAATTGAAGAAAACAACAGAAAGCTTGGAAGAAGATCCAGACCTTCAAGAAACTAGAAAAATCTGCTCAGACTAGAGGAGCATCTTGAACTGACTGTGAGCCAAACCTTGTACATTTTTGTTTAAATTGAAGCACTTTCAGTTTTATCTACTTATCTTTAAAGATATATGTTTAGGATATTTTGTCATCATCAAGTATCTCTTAATTTATGGCTACAATTCCAATAGACATAAATTGGGGGAGATTGTTGTGAATATGTTGAGTACTTGATGATTACCTAAACAAAACATCTAAGTAGATTTTACTTAGTGAAATAATGTAGCACTCGACGGATAAGAATTATAGTCCCGACGGATAACTCATTATAGTCCCGACGGATGATTAACTTATTATCCATCGAGTGAGTAGCTTATGTAATAATAAGTTTGTAGCACAGTGTTGTATGCACCTTTGTATAGAATCTGTAGTAGCATATAAGTCATGTTGACTTTAACTAGATATGCAGAATAGGTTGATCAACTGTACATAAGCAATATCTTGTAATTTTGTATAAGTGAATTGAAGTTAAGTGCCAAAATAGCTACCAACGGATGCTTAACAAAGCTTCGACGGATGATCAAATTACTATCAACGGATGTTTAACATAGCAGTCGACGGATGATCAATTAAGTCATCGACGGATGATCTGAAAGTCGACAGATGATTATATCAAGATTCAAACATCAGTTGAACAGTGAAAGCTGACACACAGCCGTTGAGTTGGATACAAGTACACTGTGGAAGCTCATTAACCGGGTAATAGAGGACGAAAAGCAGCAAAGATCAAGACTGTTAGATTTTATATTTGTTCAGTTCTTTTGACTTTGTAATCTTGGTATTATATAAACCAAGATAGTAGTAAATAGAAAAATAACTGAGAGAGCTAAGAAATAACAACAGAGAAATCTTTGTAATCACTATCTTTAGCATTTCCTGTGTTCTTAGCAGTTCTATTTGTGTAAGCAGCTGTGGGCATTTCTGCACACAGAGTCCTCTCGATATATTAAATATATCTCTGGTGGAATTGTTTAAATCCACCAGAAAGTTTTTAAAGACTCTTGTTTTTAATTACTTATGTTTTGATTCATTCAAGTTTACATTCCGCATTGTGTTAATCAAAACAAATATATCCATAATCGAGTTGAACATTTTTATTTTAAGAAAAAGGTTCAAGAATTCCATTCAACCCCCCTTCTGTAATTCTTGCTATATTGTTAAGAGACTAACATTTTGTTAATGTGACATTCTAATAGTACTATAAACTCTTTTAACAAAACGAATGAAACAAAATATCATCATTCGTCTTCAACATAGATCGTCTTTATCATTTTACATATTGTAACGACGAAAACTGAGATTTTTGCAAGACATATATAATTTTTTCCTCTATTTATAATTTAAGGAAAAAAAATCTAAAGTTAATTTTACAAAAATTATCTACATTTGTAAGGCATATGTCATAGCCTATTTGTATATTCGAGGATTTAACTCAAACTCAAATAAGAATGTAATAAGTAAATAGTGGATCTACCGTCAAAGAGATCTCGCAAAGTAACATCTGTCAAAGGATTCAGAAACAAGGTTCATCTACAGACTTGAGGAATTACTTCACTGGAAGAAGTTCAAGAAATTGATCAAGCCTCAGTGATATAAATCAAGGTTGTGGATTTAATCAAGTGACAGAGATCTCGTCTGGGTATCAGATAATTACAAGAATTTAATCTGAAGAAAATCAAGTATCAAAGTCAAGACATGAAGAAACGTCACGGAAGTTAGTCACTCATGAACCAGACAGTACATCGAGTGTCAACATTGAAGTGGTGGAATTGATTCATAATTGACTGTGATTATCTGAAGATTTTCAGAAGAATGGTTGCTGCTCAAGATTAGTATTAATTCTCTATTAATTAATTAAGTCATATAATTTAATTAAGAAAATAAATTATATCTGCAAAGATTAATTTATTGATTAATTGAATTAATTGATTAATTAATTCAGAATTAATATTAAAAATTTTCAGAAGTTTAATTGGATTAAAAATAGTCTTAAATCAGCAAGACAATTGAAAATGAACTAGCATGACAATCTGGATTGTCATACCGATTGTCATGCCAAGTCATTTCAATAGTCATACCGAAAGTTCTACTGGGAAGGAGATTATCTTGCTAGTTCAACTGATTGTCATACCGAAAGTCGTTGTAGTTCAATCAGATTGTCTTGCTAGTACAATCAATAGTCCTACCGATTGTCTTGCTGAGCTCAGGATTGTCTTGCCAGTTCAATGAGAGTCTGTTGATTGATTTAAAAAGAACAGAAGCAGCAGACATTCTTTTTATCCAAAATACAGAACACAACTCAAGAACAAAAATAAAGCAGCCGAAGAAGAAATATTTTATCCTTCATCTGCAAACTTCAAGATCATAATATCTAGTTTGTAAAGTTAAATCCAAACCACTAGAAATCTTTATCTTGTTCTTGTGTAACTATCTAGCGGATCAAAATTCCTAGAACTTAATCTCAAATTGCGTTTAGCATTTGAATCTTTTTATTGCAAAAATAGAAAAAGTTCATGTTGAATTTATTCTAGATTTGTGATAATTAATTTGAGATTAATTCCTTGTAATCGATACAGTTGTTGTAACACCTTTCAAGTTTAATAATATTCTTATTTAACTTGAATTTTGTTTCACATTTTTATTCCGCATTTAATTCGATTATTTGGTATTGTTTATATTCAACCCCCCTTCTACAAACACATTGGGACCTAACAATTGGTATCAGAGCCTTCTGATTAACGAACAAATCAAGATCCTAGACTTTTGTGATTTTTTAACTCCTTGAATTTTTATTTATTCAAAAATTTATTATGACTTCACAAAAAGTTGGAACCGTTAAAATTCCACTATTTGATAAAGAAAATTACATCATGTGGAAGAAGAAGATGTTATTATTTTTACAAGTTGCAAATCCCAAATATCTGAACTTGTTAAAGAAGGGTCCAAAAACTCCGATGGTTATTGAACCAGAGGTGATAGAAGATGATGTTGTGATTACCAAAACTAGAACCTATCCAAAAGAGCCTGAAGATTTTACTCCTGCTGAAAAGGAAGAAGCCTCCTTGGATGCCAGCCTTCAATTAATAATAATTGATTCCCTTGATCCCTTGATGAACAGACATGTGATGAACTGTAAAAATTCCAAACACATATGGGAAACTATTGAGGTGATTAATGAAGGTACAAAGGAAGTTAGGGAGAACAAGTTGGAGATCCTAACCTCTAAGTATGAACATTTTAAATCAAATCCAGGAGAAGGAATTACTGAAGTGTTTGAGAGGTACAATGCGTTGATCAACAACCTAAACATAAATGGGAAATATTATTCAATCAGGGAGGTCAACAAAAAGTTCCTTTTAACACTGCCAACTCATCTTGAACATATAATCACTGCCATTAGAGAAGCTAGAGATCTGAGTGAGATTTCTTTATATAGACTCTATGGTATGTTAAAAACCTATGAGTTGGAGCAGATTCAGCAAAAGGAAGTCTACAGGAAAGATAGAATGGTCAGCACATCTACTGCTCTTGTAGCTGAAGGTCAACAACAACAACAATCTCAACAGTCGGAGAGAATGGTACAGTTTTCCAAGGCTGAGGAAAATGTGATAGTAGCAGAATATGATCCTCCTACTACAAATCAATCCAGTGATGATTTTTATTCCTTGGAAGAGCTGGAGCAATTGGAAGATGAGTCAATGGCCCAAATTGTCAAGAGATTCTCCAATGTCAGATTCAAGAGAAATCCCAAGTTCAAGTACAAGTCCAACTACAACAGAATCTAGACAGGTGGATCTTCATCCTCTAACACCAGTAGTAGTGGATACAAAACAGGAATGGTTGATCGGAGCACCATTAGATACTATAACTGCAATGAGTTGGGATACTTTGCCACAGAATGCAGGAAGCCAAAGCAAGTAAGGAAGAACTCTTATGATTCAAATCAGAAGAGTAACTCTGAAAGGGCTTACCTGGCAAAGGGAAGAAGCTGGGATGATACTGATAGTGAAGATGAAGAAGATGAGAATCTTGCTCTTATGGCTATTGATGGAAAAGCTTCATCATCAAGAAAAGAGGTAAAATTTACTGATGCTGAATTAGTTTATCATCTAAGAGGTTCCTTAGATTGTGCTCGTCGTGATAATGAACTGTTAAGTCAGCAAATCAAAGACCTTGAGAAAGAGGTCAATGAATTAAGACTTGTGCACATTAATCAAGACGAGTTAAAAGAACAAGTATCTTTTCTAGAGAATAGAGTTGACTGTTATAGACAACTCGAAACTATTCTCAAAGACAAGATCACCGGTCTTGAGACTAAGGTTAGAGCCTACTTCAATTCTTGTTCAAAGGCTAAAGAGTTATACAGTAAGCAAGCTGTTAATCAAACATCTGGAATAGGTTATGATTATAATGCTGCTATTGGAGAATTAGGCATAAACTCCCCTCCTCATGTATGTACTAAAGGTAGGGAAGTACCACATGTGCTTAAGGGTGTTGATGAACCCCTCTATAAAGCATCAATTGCTGCACCATTTGATGCGACCTCTTCTGTTATTCAAGAAGAAATACGTGCTGAAGATCATGCTAATGAGAAGGTTGTTTCCAAGTCAAGTGTGTCGAACGTTCCAGTCAAAGTTGTGAAAGCAACTGAGACTAACTCAGACACACATGAGTTGGATAACAAAAATGCCATGTCTACCATGCATAAACTGCCTGTTGTTAATCACTCTCATAAAGCATGTGGTGTTGCTAATTGTATGTCTTGTGCTTTTAATTTGATGTATGCTTATTTTAATGGTAAGCATGTTTCTAGTGATAAGACTACTCCTCGTCAGCATGTGAATAATAAGAAGCATGATAGGTCTAAGACTGCTAGTCCTTCTAAGGCTAGAAAGGAGACATTTGTGTCTAAGCCTAAACATAAATTTGTTAAGGCTGTTTATAAGGTCAAATGTTCAGTCATTGAGAAAGTTGAGACCATTAAAATTAAAATTTTTGTTTTGCCTAACAAAGGACAATTCTACAAGTATGTCGGGCTCAACCAAGTTTGGGTTCCGAAGAAGGTCTAATCCATTTGTAGTGCAGGGCATTAAACAGGTGGAACCGGTAGTGTGGATTCTTAACAGTGGATCATCAAGACATATGACCGGAGATAGAACCCTGCTATCAAAGGTGGATTGAGAAAGTTGGCCCCCTGGTTACCTTTGGAGATAACAGCAAAGGTTTATCTGAGGGATATGGCTGTTTGTAAGCTGGTAATGTTATCATTGAACTCAAACTTCTTTCTATATTAGTTATTTCTTATTTCATGCAAAATCCTTTGAAATCACTATTGTACATCATTTCTCTCAAAAGATTAAATGTATAATTTTCATTCATTATATATCTTAAGTACATTTTATCTCTCTATAGTGCCATATGTTCTGTGATACAGTTTCAGTCTCCAATGACTTTCTTTCATTGACAGTCATGAGGTTGAAAACCCACAACATCTATCCCAGACTGTAAAGACAAACACAGAAACATAACTAACCAACACTCTCTTACCATTAAATGTAGTATGAATGAGCGTAAGGGAGATAGTGCCTTAGTGCACCACATAAGGAAGGTTTTGTAGTCAACCCAGTAGCTCTGTCTCCTACATAGATGAGTAGTATTTAAACCGAGACAACTGCTAGCCCCTATACATCTTCTCAAAAAGATGTAATGACTGAAAAGGCACAAAAACAGTTACTAGATTCATTCTCTCAACATGGTGCGTCTATTGAAATTTGCCTGTCGGCCAGGGTATCCGATGTAGTGTCACCACTTCAAACATAAACAATTTTTGATGCACAAGGAAAGGTTACACACACAAAGGATGAGTTGACGGAAACAAGAGTTATTTGACCATTTTAAGGTCAGATTCGATTGTTCAAGGTTCGTTAATGGACCAATTGCCTTTACAGGTGTCAGGAGAGGATACTGATCCAAAAGCCATATGTCAGTGGTCAGTGTCTACCTCCCCAGGCTTAAATCCCCTGGATGCATCTGCGGATAGTGGATCTGACATAGGTGCAGATCGGCAACTTATTGACAATGATTCAGATATTACCTGATGAGTCACAAGGAAATGTCTTCACAGACATTAGAAGGGAACTTTGATCTTTATGCTAAATTTGTTGGATCATTGTTTACCTTCCCAGAATTCAAATCTGGAACCCTAAAAGGGAAACTAGCAACTTGTAAATTATGACTCAGATTCATCTGACGAGTTTAACAAGGATGGGGATTTGCGAACTCCCATTGCACCACCTGTGACCTCCTTAAGGATGGCTAAGGTGATTTTCCTTGCAGGTATAGCTGAATGTTGGAGCTATGAGAGGAATGATACACTTGTGAAAATGAGTGTAAACACGAGTGGAGAGAAGAGTGAAACATATGTGAGGTACACTAAAACAGAATCACACACTCACAGTGAGGAAGTAAGAGAAACTACTTGTTATTTATGTTCCAACCAAGTGAAATATGAGAACTCCTTCAGACGACGGCATACATTCCTTTTCTAAGGGGGAGATAAAAGCTTAAGTAATAGTTTGGAGGATTCCTCAACTAAGGGGGAGAAATAGCAGGGAGGAAGAAAAAGATCAAACATGTACACTACACCACACCATTGTTGTTTGTAACTACGGATCCTATTGTACGGGAGAGGTGGTAAACACAAGGTGATTTTCTAGTAAGGGAAGAAGCTGTTTTCAAAAGGGGAGTACCATTGGTTTTTATCTGCGGATCCTATTGTACGGGAGAGGTGGTAAACGAAGGTGATCTTCTTTAATCAGTTGATTCTCATAGGGGGAGAAGCAAGATAAATATGCGCTTCTCAACAGAAAATGTGGTTGAACAAAAAGAAGATGAAACTACTTGAAGATATGTTCAGTCTAGAGGAACATCTATTTGAAATCTGGAAAATGTTAAATCTAGTCCATAACTTTTCTGCTATTTACTTTGCATTTCTGTCTATATCTTTTTCTTATTTTTTAGTTGAGTTATCCTCTAGGTATTTGTGTGTTATTATCTAACAAACAAATAGGGGGAGATTGTAAGGCATATGTCATAGCCTATTTGTATATTCGATGATTTAACTCAAACTCAAATAAGAATGTAATACGTAAATAGTGGATCTACCGTCAAAGAGATCTCGCAAAGTAACATCTGTCAAAGGATTCAGAAACAAGGTTCATCTACAGACTTGAGGAATTACTTCACTGGAAGAAGTTCAAGAAATTGATCAAGCCTCAGTGATATAAATCAAGGTTGTGGATTTAATCAAGTGACAGAGATCTCGTCAGGGTATCAGATAATTACAAGGATTTAATCTGAAGAAAATCAAGTATCAAAGTCAAGACATGAAGAAACGTCACGAAAGTTAGTCACTCATGAACCAGACAGTACATCGAGTGTCAACATTAAAGTGGTAGAATTGATTCATAATTGACTGTGATTATCAGAAGATTTTCAGAAGAATGGTTGCTGCTCAAGATTAGTATTAATTCTCTATTAATTAATTAAGTCATATAATTTAATTAAAAAAATAAATTATATCTGCAAAGATTAATTTATTGATTAATTGAATTAATTGATTAATTAATTCAGAATTAATATTAAGAATTTTCAGAAGTTTAATTGGATTAAAAACAGTCTTAAATCAGCAAGACAATTGAAAATGAACTAGCATGACAATCTGGATTGTCATACCGATTGTCATGCCAAGTCATTTTAATAGTCATACCGAAAGTTCTACTGGGAAGGAGATTGTCTTACTAGTTCAACTGATTGTCATACCGAAAGTCATTGTAGTTCAATCAGATTGTCTTACTAGTACAATCAATAGTCCTACCGATTGTCTTGCTGAGCTCAGGATTGTCTTGTCAGTTCAATGAGAGTCTGTTGATTGATTTAAAAAGAACAGAAGCAGCAGACATTCTTTTTGTCCAAAATACAGAACACAACTCAAGAACAAAAACAAAGCAGCCGAAGAAGAAATATTTTATCCTTCATCTGCAAACTTCAAGATCATAATTTCTAATTTGTAAAGTTAAATCCAAACCACTAGAAATCTGTATCTTGTTCTTGTGTAACTATCTAGCGGATCAAAATCCCTAGAACTTAATCTCAAATTACGTTTAGCATTTGAATCTTTTTATTGCAAAAATAGAAAAAGTTCATGTCGAATTTATTTTAGATTTGTGATAATTAATTTGAGATTAATTTCTTGTAATCGATACAGTTGTTGTAACACCTTTCAAGTTTAATAATATTCTTATTTAACTTGAATTTTGTTTCACATTTATATCCCGCATTTAATTCGATTATTTGGTATTGTTTGTATTCAACCCCCCTTCTACAAACACATTGGGACCTAACAACATTTATTAAGATTTTATATATAAAAATTGAATTACGTCTTTGTAATAATAGAATTTATCCCTGAATTTGTAAAAAAAATTCTTAAATTTTTATTAAAAACTCACCTAATTTTAGATTATTAATTTAGGCTTAACCCCTTATAATTTATCCTGCATTACTACTTTATTTGAGGGAATGTTATATGTCCATGCGTCTTGAACGGGGGAGAGTCCGTGTTGGTCTGCGACTATTACTAATTTACTATGAATATACTAATTTTTATATTTTTTAATATAAAAATCTTATTATTTTTTTCATTTTTTGACAGGTGCTGACTATCATTATTTTTCCGAGATGAAGGGATCTCAAGCACCCTATAGCCCCCCTTGAGTTTTGCCCCTGTTCAGGTCTCACTATGCTAAGAAACTTACTTAGCTTGGTAGACACTCTTGCATGCTTTGAACCCTTCGTGTTCAACTAACCCCTTTCTAGTCAGAAGCAAAGAGATTAATAGATTCTATTACATATAAACAAAGCTAGAAAAAAACAAGGAAATTATACATGAGTAAACAAACCATTTTGAATTTTTCAATTCCTTGTATAATTTTCCACTTAACTCTCTTTGGTAAGAGATTTTCCATTCAAAACATAACTCCCATTCATGGGACAAAATGTTTTCCTATGGCACTTTAACAATCTTATGAGAACCCATTTTCCAACACGTATGTTACGGTACAAAACCCTTTGATCATCTATTCAGTAGGTCCTACCTTCTTCGTTTAATCAATTTTGTTCTTTTGTGCCCTTGTTTTTTGTTAGAACGGTTAGTACTCATATAAATACAACTGCTTCATTTCATGCATATGTGCATCACAACTTACTACACACATTGAGATTAGAAAAATTTTGTGGGGCAGATTTGTAGATTGAACTGGTCATACTGCTTTTGCAGATGGGGGTAGATCAATTTTCGAATAAGTCGTGTCTTGAAGAATCTCCGAGCTTCAAGAATAGGGAATCGAAAAGGCTCAGCTTAAAAAGAACGGTGTCTTTTAAGAAGAGAATTCAATGTAATGGAGATCATGAGTTCATTCACAAGATAGGCTCTACAGCTGAGACGCCAGTTCTGTTCTCCCCTAAAACAGTTGGTGGGCTTGATGCAGCTGCAGTAAAAGTGCAGAAAGTGTATAAAAGTTACAGAACTAGAAGAAACCTTGCAGATTGTGCTGTTGTTGTTGAAGAGCTCTGGTTTGCTTTCTTACTTCCTTTGTTTTTGCAGAAACAGTCTATTATTATAGTTTATTCTGCGTTCAGCGATTTATGTTATTATATTTGTAGGTGGAAAGCCTTGGATTTTGCAGCATTGGAGCGAAGCTCCGTATCGTTCTTTAGCATTAAGAAACCAGAAACTGCTGTTTCAAGATGGTCGAGGGCCAGGACCAGGGTAGCTAAGGTACTTTTCTCAAAATTCTTTTTCTTAAGGTTTGTTTTACTAGACCAAGAATTTGGAAAAATGGTACTAGGCAAATTCAAAGTTGTACTGTTTAGCATTCAAAAGTATTTTTTCTTGACAATATCAAGATTTGAATTGACCTCAACAGGAAAGAATTCAATTACTTTTTCTTTGACTTGATCTTCATTATAGCTTACTGAATACAGGTCCTCTGGTATTTGTGCTTGTAGGTTGGAAAGGGTTTGTGCAAGGATGAGAAGGCTAAAAAATTGGCTCTTAGACATTGGCTTGAAGCTGTGAGTACAATGCACACTAAATTTTCCTGTCCTCCCTAACTTAATAGACAAATGTGATGCTAGACCGCTAGTCAAGCAAAGAATGCCGTAGTTTCACTTGCATTTTGGAAATATTTTAAGATTACGAAGACTTGACAATTTGGGTTTAAAGTTATTTTTTCAACTAGTGGGGATTTAATATTCCCCTAATTTTAATTTCAATATTGTCTGGCAGATTGATCCAAGACATCGATATGGACACAACTTGAGCTTGTACTACGATGCATGGTTTACTACTAAGAGCTGGCAACCATTCTTTTACTGGTAATGTTACACCAGAAGACATATAAGAAAATTTATGTCAAATGCTTCATTTCATTAAGCTTCTTTCACTTTCTAACATATTGCTTTCTCTGTTAAAAAAACTGAAGGCTGGATGTTGGAGATGGCAAAGAACTTAATCTTGAGGAGTGCTCGAGGACTATGCTACAAAAGCAATGCATCAGATATCTCGGCCCAGTAAGTTCAACAGTTACTTGGCCTTTTATTTATATCATGAATTGAGATGGCGTAATTTTGGGATTGATAGTACATTTTGATGGTAGAATGGAATGGTTATTTAATGTTTATATCATTTGTAAACATGCAGATAGAGAGGGCAGAATTTGAAGTAATTATAGACAATGGGAAACTTGTGTACAAACAAACTGGCAAGTATTTAGACACTGTGGATGGCTCCAAGTTTATTTTTGTTCTCAGTACTTTAAAGAATTTATATGTTGGAGAAAAGAAGAAAGGCCAGTTCCAGCATTCTAGTTTTTTATCTGGCGGTGCTGCCACTGCAGCTGGACGATTGGTAGCCCGTAATGGAATTCTTGAGGTACGTTACATTTATTATGCTAGCATTTAATCGCAATCATATGCAAGGTCATCATTAAACACCAAGCTTTGGGTTCCACTTCGAGCTTTGACGTTAGTTGAATGATGCACCATGTCAAGTCTTTACACTGACACAATGAAACTAGTATAGAATGGGGGAGTACCAAGTCAACTGTACCCCTTCTTATACTTCTGAGTCATACTCATTTCTCACAAATTTTTAGGCTATATGGCCATACAGTGGTCATTACCATCCCACTGAAGAGAATTTCATGGAGTTTATTAACTTCCTCGAAGATCACCTTGTTGACCTAAGCAATGTCAAGGTAATTGCATAGTCACCCGCCTTTAAATTCAATGGATCGTTATTAACAATGACATTTCAAATATTCTAGTTACTTATTCTGCATATAAAATTGTTTGTTGCAGAAATTTGCAGTGGATGAAGATAATCCATCCTTAAAAGTCACTACCAACGACGGGCCTAAGTCAGACTTAGTCAACATTTCATCTGCTAATGTACCATCAGTTGATACCAAGAATGACAGCACTACAAACATTAATCGCAGCATCAATGTTGATAGTTCTCGGAGCATTGGAAAGAAACCACAATTTGAATTACGAAGAGCTCTATCTTCCAAATGGACAACAGGGACTGGTCCTCGGATAAGTTGTGTAAGGGAGTACCCTGCAGACTTACAATTTCAGGCTCTGGAACAAGTCACTTTGTCTCCAAGGAAACTAATGGCTGGCTCTTCAGCAAGCTGCTGTCCAATACCTTCACCAAGACCATGCCCAAGAATTCATCTGTCACCAAGGGTCTCTAACATTGGTTTCCCTAGCCCAAGGCTGACTGGTTCATAAGCCTAACTAGAGATTAATTTTTTCAAAAGGCTTACCTATGACCTTAAGCCATTTCCAACAAGTCAATAGAACAGAGTTCCTATTCTTTCTTCTTTTTTTTCAAGGCCTCTGTAATCCAAACCAGCAAATTTGTTCTTGGCCAAGAAATTTTTTATTAATTATTTTTGCTTAAGCTGGCCTTGGATTTTGTAGGTCAATTTGCATCAAGCTTTGGCTCATTTGTTGTAATCAGGCACTAATTATAGTCTAGACTCATTAGAAATTGTCAAGATTATCTCATACATTGTTATCAGAGCCATTACAAAGAAATGTTTACATCTTGAATAAAAAATTAAAGTGTTTGAAATTTGAATCTCTTTTTTTATAAAAATATTAAGATTTGAATTTCGTGTTTGTATCTTTTCTGTAACCACTTTTCTTCTTTTTACTTTTTTACCTGTTCCATGTTTCATAAAAAATCCAGTTGAATACTACTTACATAATGAATCAGAATTAGTTAGTTGCTACTGCAGAACACCATAAGAGTAGGGTCCAAAACCAGAACATATTATTAGATTAGATTATGAATAGTTAAGTACTGACTAATCAAACTGATTATTGTGATTAGTACTAATAAGCGGGATTAGTAGTTCAAACTCGTGCATCAAATATACATCCGTTAATCACTTTTCCCTTACTTTATTATACCTTGTCTTTTCTTTTCAACTTCAAATTTCAAATAAAAAACACTGTTTGCTGCTCTCTTTTTTGAACCTTCATTCTTTATATGTTGTTAAGTAAGCAAGTAGAAACATTACACCAAAGAATTTGAAATGGGGGCTTCAGGAAAATGGATCATATCATTTATCAGTCGAAAAAAACTCCAGACACCGTCCGATCCAGTAAGCAAAAACTAAGCTTTCATCCATGTATTTTTTTTTATATTTTTATTTTGGATAATTTCATTTTAACTCGCAGCAGACGATGGTAGCTGGAAAGAGTAGAAAATGGAAGTTATGGAGGAATTCTTCATCTGAGGATGAGATTAAGACTTCGTTGAAGGTTCCTCCAAAGGTGGAAGATCGATTGTCTGTATCAGTTGACTCTGATTCTCCATATGTGGTTGCTTTGGCTACAGTTGTTCGAGCTTCTGCTAGAGATTTTATGGTAGTTAGACAAGAATGGGCTTCTATACGCATCCAAACTGCTTTTCGTGCTTTCTTGGTATGTACCTTCTGGAATTTCTTTATGATACAAGTGTAATTGTATAGCAGAAACTGCACCCTGGAAATCGCATCAACATATAATACTCTGTAAATTTGGCCTCTTTTAAAGTGTTTATAAGCATTCCGTACTAATGATAAAGATCTGCAAATGTTTATATCTGCTTTTATATGGTAGTACTGTCTTATTTTGACATAGCGTTCTATAATTTGAAGGCAAGACAAGCTCTAAGGGCCTTAAAAGCATTGGTGAGGCTTCAGGCTATAGTTCGGGGACGACTAGTCAGGAAGCAAGCTGCTGTGACATTGAAATGCATGCAGGCTCTTGTCCGAGTACAGGCTCGAGCTAGAGCTCGTGCTTGCTCAGAAGGGCAGGCTTCAGAGGATGACCTCAATGAACATGGTTTTCTCAAGCAGGTTCACATATTTTAGACTCTGTATTTCATCTCATCTATCCATTTTTTATGTGAAGAATCATTTTCATCATGTGTTTCCATATAGAATTTTCTCTCTTAGTTCAAAGGTTTGTGATTGATTTGTCTAATCTTTTCGATACACAAACACTCATAGTACATGGATGATGAATAAATGCATTTGCGGTCAAATTACGAAAATCTTATTGGAAACAGGGTGAATGGTGTGATAGTAATGGAACAATTGAGGAAGTGAAAGCAAAACTTAAGATGAAGGAAGAAGGAGCAATCAAGAGGGAAAGAGCACTTACATATGCCATCCAGCAACAGGTAGTCAATGATTTCTCTTTGAAAAATTTTAGTATATTCTTTAGTCTTGTGTTAAATTAGCACATTTCAACATCTTTTTTCAGCAACTGAGAAAGAAAGAACCTGCCCCAAATTCAAGAAAAAACAAGGTAACAGCATCTAAAGCTAACAAGAACAGCTCCGGTTGGAACTGTTTAGAAGGTTGGATGACGCCTGTTTCTAAGCATAAACAAGATTTCAGTGTCTGGCCTTGCTCGAATTCTTCTGAAAGCGATAGTGTGAAGATCACAAGGAATAACATCTCAACTAGGATTTCTGCTAGACCTTGTATAACTAGTCCAATTATTCGCTCAACTTCAGGGCCATGTTCTGAACTGTTCTATGATGACAGTACAACATCAAATTCATCTGCATCAACTTTTGGAACTCCAAGGTCTAGCAATTCGCAATCAGAGCTTACTACTGCTAAACGAAACTACATGAATCTAACAGAATCAATCAAGGCTAAGCAACGAGCTCCTAATCATTTGTCGCACAATGTGATGGACCGTGCAACCGGGAAGCTCCAATTCCGGAAGAAATCAAGTCCACTGTCAAAAATGTTAGCAAGAAGAAGCGCTGATTGTGATCTTTATTCAGATGATATGGAGGATCTATACCCTCCACTCATATAATTATTTGTGCCCAGTATTATCATATACTCTTTAAATCCTTTCTCCCCGAGTTCAACAGCTTGTTGGCTCGCAAGTGTACGACTCTATCGTTCAAAGTGAGTAATCCAATTTCCAATTGTAATTCTGAAATGGCTAAACGCGTGTCATGTAATTTTACGGTTTCAAAGTTCTATAATTACACTGCTCTTTTTGTAGATTTTTAATCTTTACAGAAGTTTGAATATAGAGAATCAAATATGTGATGATACTATGCAAGTTATGTCAGTTTTCTTGGCGTGTTTATCTACATTTTCTTTCGGTCTGCACTTCCTGTCAAAGTTACTTCCATGCCTTTAGGCTTTAAAGGAAAACCAATCTTGCTAAATGTTAAATATTTGTAATCTCCTTTCTAAGAGATGTTTTTTAAATTATATATAAAAAAAATACTTGAACTTGACTAACAATTAAATTCGACTGGATAAAACAGCAACACCCAGTAAGCTTTAAAATTAATGTGTCCAAAAACATCAGAAGTTGTATGTTCTGCTCCTCGGCCTTGATAGATTTAAATTCACAAGACAGAGAGACTATAAACTATAAAGAACCACCAATACATTTCAAAGTACAAATGTCTGCAAGTCTGCAATTCATACTAATATATGTGAACAAAAAAGTCTAGCACAAGCTACACGTATCAAGGGCCCTATTTAAAAGGTAACATGTGCAAAACATAGCTCAGATCCCCTCAATTATTAGAAACAGCCTGAACCCTAGAAAAAGGAGTTGTAGTCTGGTATTGTCATCAAGCAGGATCCCTCTAAAACTGAAAGCTTCGGTGCTCATGTGATTTAACTTGCAAGTAAATTTCCTAGGCTGTGACTCTTGCCCGACCCTTGGCAATTCTCCTAGCAATTACTCTGCGTCCACCCTTTGTTGCTTTGCTGCTCGTGTTTTATAGGAGTATTAATAAGAATATAATGTAGCAAGGAAATCATTAAATCTGGGTTTTGTCAATGACTCATAGTAAACTAGGTTTTGTAACTGACTGAGAATAAACTTTAACCCTGCCATTGAAATCTTAAATGCTAATTGCTGTAATAGTTTAGTTCAAAATACTAGTTAAGCAAACACTGCTTCGTAACATCTGATCAGAAAATGCAAAAAAAGTTCCATAAGTTCTCCAAAAAAAGAATAAAGAGGAAAGTTCAAAAAAATATACATGTACGACAAAAATGAGGTTAGGGAAAAATAAACTACATATACGGATAAACTCATGTGTTCATGCACGTCTAGGACTATGTTTGCAACGACTAGGTGCAGATGTGATTATGTGAACCGGAGTTGTTAAGAGCTGTTAGATACAACTGCAAGTAATTAACAAGAAAGCGTTCGGCAAAATAGCTACAGCTGTGAGCTTAAAAATTGTAGTATGACATGAAAGGACATGTATACACCTAATTGTGCAGTAATCAAACAGCTCACACAGATATATATCTATCTTACAGCTACTACAAGTATCTGTGCCAATCATAGCCTAAAGCTGTGACACATCATACCAAAGAAAGAAAGACATACCGAGCTAAAAACCCGTGATTCCTTTTGCGCCTAAGGGTACTGGGTTGATATGTTCGTTTGGGAAATAATAGCATTGGTTCACTTGAAGAAGAATCATCAACTGCAAGAAAAAAAATAAGCACAAGCCATATAAATTTCAACAAGGGGGATAAAGAGTGAGAAGCAACAGAGAAATGAATATATACGGAGTATCAACCTTTAATTTCAAAATTTGTAAATTCTTATTATCGCCACCTAATCTAAGGTCCCAAACATACAATAATCAATAAAATCAATTTTGATCACATGTTGCTCAATTGAGCGATTCAACTACTTGAAACAACTTGGACACATTCACAATTACATAGTTAAAATTCCGCTTAATTTTCCATTCCAAAATGTAGACTTTACACAAATCCAACCTAACCTTACACTCCTCCATAAGCAAGCTCAACACAATTTTCGCATTTCCCCAATTAATTAGTTAAACATGATCAATCCTACACTCGCAAATGCCATATAAACCGAAATAGCTTCAAATTCTAAAAAAAGACGTAAACTGCGGGTTTTCTACTACACGAACATCCATCAAGACAACGAATCATAACAAAACACACAATTAACACAGCCTTGAAAAATACGAAATGAAAAGCAAAAAAGGGGAACATAATAACATAAACATATGCATACAAAATCACACACCGTCAGGGAGAAAGAATGGGAGAGAAGGAAGGCCACAGGGGTACAATAATTGTTGGAGGGGGTTATTTTGGGGAAAATTATTGATGATTTCATTGGACTGTGATGGGAAAAGCTGCTGTTGTTGTTTACGAGTTGAATCGGTGGCCACCGGTACGAATCGGGCAGGGGTGTTTTGAATTAACAGACGGTTTATCAAGGCAGAACAAGATCGAACTAACAGGGTTTTAGTCGCTGCCATTTTTAGGGTTTATTCATTAACTTCACCTCGTGGACTTCACTGTGTTGCGTCTTGTGTTGTGTGTACATCAATTACAAATATTTTTACTCCCTCCGGCATGCAGTTCAAGAAAAACAAAAAAGTGAGTAAAACACTTTTCCCCATTAATATTATATGTATAAAATAGATATATTGAATATAAACAGTGGATGTAGTTATTTTAAAAATTATAAATACTATTTTTGAAAATTTTTGAAATGTAAATAATTGAAAGGGACATGTCAAAAAAAGTGTAAATAAATGAAAGGGATAGAGGGAAATGCACGAAAAAATTACTTTACGCATTAATCAGAAATTACACTTATATCTTGTGCCTGGAGAAAGAAACAAAGGGAGGAGTTCAAGACTGCATCTAAGCTCCGTTTGGGAGGGCTGTTGAAAACTTTTGTGTTGTGAGAAAAAATGTTGGTGGAAAAAATGTTGTTAGGAAAATTAGATGATTGTTTGGTAAATTTTTTTAATTTATGCATATTTTGAGATATAATATATAAAATAATATTTTTGAAGGGGTTTGATGGTGAAACTGATAGATACTTCTCGCAAAAACTGAAAGCAGTTTTTTCCAAAAGAATAGGGGACATGTTTGTAGTGACAGCAGTTTTTAGATAAAAACGCTTTTCCGCACAACAGATTTTAAAATTTACCAAACACCTTTGTAACAGTTTTTGGTGTAGCTGCCTGTAACAATAATATCAAAATGGGCCTTAATGTTGTTCGTGATGTGCAAAAGTTAAAATATTAAATTTTAGTATTTGTATTGTATATTTATCTAGAGTTTATTTTTTACGTTTTTCAAATTTTGTAATTCTTTTGATCAAATGACATTTTTGTATACTTCTTATTGACAATTTTGTATATATAAAATTATTTTCTTGTTTTATATAGCTTTTCATTTCTTATTTTATATTTATACTTTAAAAAATATCAAGCATAACTTCTGTTAATTTTTTTTTTGAAAAAATTGATAAATTTAATTTTAATTATTTGAATTCTTATTCATAGAAAATAAAGTTAATTTATAAAAATATGTACTCCATGCACCTTAAATTAAAATATGAATAGAAAGTGCACAACTATTTAATAACAAAAATAATAGTATAATATATATATATATATATATATATATATATATATATATATATATATATAACGAGATGATAACATAAGAAAGTTAATATATTGTTATTATTCTCAAATTGCTATTTTCTGTAATGATATTACTAATACTTGATGTCCCACAATACTAATTTTACATTTTCACTTAAATCTATCATAAATACCTGAATTTAGATTTTTATTCATCTATTATTAATTACTATTATGCAATTTTTAAGAAGAGTATTTTTTGATAAAAATTTCAATTCATTTGTATTGAAATTTAAAATTGAACATGTATCATGAAAAAAATTACTATTGTAAGACGGATAAAGTAATTTTAAAATATTAATATTACAAATTTAAGATAGAAATTTTAATATATATTTATAATCTATTTATATATTTATTTAGATAAAATAATTTACTGAACACATCTAGAAAAAAAAACTATAATATTAATATATTAAAAGAAAAATTATTTATACACATGTACACCCAATAATATACACAACCGTGGAGAAAGATAGGATGACCTTAAAATGGATGATAATTGATTAAACCGTACCAAACTCAATCCGGTACATTTAACAAGGCCTCGGTATTTAATAAATTAAGGGTTAAGATGTAAATTCTGATTACTGCACGGAGTAATTTTTTACTGCATTTAGCACCACCCACAAATCACTTAAAAATTTATTTCGTTCGATTATTAAGAAAGGTACTTTGTTAAATTATTAAAAAATCAGGTAATAAAACCGCACTTCGAGAGGACGTTATAAGAGGTAATGATATACGAATATAAGCCAAAGTTTGAAATGAGTTTTTTACGGGAGAAGAAAATTCATAAAGGCTTGGCCAACCTTTGTCGGGGAGTGGTTTTATAAAATTTATAAGAGAACGTTTGGAAACTTTTATTTCATTTTAAATGAGTGATTTCAAATGATTTCAAATTCTCATGTTTATACTAACATTTGAATGTTCTGGATTTCAAATAAAATCTAAATCCAAATTTTCAAACAATTTATTTGATCAAATCCAGAATTTCAAATGAAATTCAGTTTCCCAAACGGGCTATAAAGTAATTATAAACGGACTATAAAGTAATTATATGATATTTTCGAGTCTGTAAGTTTTGTGTAGTAGAGAGATTGTAACAATGATAACAAATGGATTTGACAACTTAATATTTCTAATATTTTTCTAGGTAGTATCATTGTAATTGACAGTAAACATGGATCTTGGTAAGTTAATTAAGTTAATTCGAAAACTGAGGTCATTGTTATTCTCGGTCAAGATTTCAAGGAGTAAGATGTTGCCAAGGATATATTTACAACAATTTAAAATAGAAAACAAGATTGATGTCTAATTAGACAACCTTTAATGTACACGTGCAAGATGTGTTAATTAGTTTCAGATAATAAAATATTAATTCGTAAAAATGTGAATTAGATCCAAGAGTGACCAGTAGGTGATTTATCTACGGTCTTCAGGATTAGGTACAGTCCTAAAAATCGTCCTTTAAATTGTTGTTTTTTTCAAAAATATTTCTAAATTTAGCTCCACAACATGTTTGATCAATGGTGTCGCGGGCCAAATCTACGTGTAACTCTATTAAGGATAAAGAGACCTTATCAACACAGACACTATATGCGGCAACTAAAATCAAGTTATGACTTATCAGTACTCTTATCTTCACATTATATTTATCTGTAGTTTGTTATTTATCGTGATCTTTGTATAAATATTAGTATATATACACTAGACTCTCATTGTAAACAAGTGTGGAAAATATAACTCAAAACTTTATATGGTATAAGACTTACTGGAAGATCCTATTTCTCCACGCTTCTTCATCTCAATGGCGATACCTGAAATCTCATCCTCAACCCCTTCTTCTCCAAACACTTCTTCAACCCTAACAAACACTTCTTCTACCTCGCCTCCCCTTACTACTACTCATATCTAACACATGATTAATCCAAAACTTGATCATACCAATTTTCTCTCTTGGCGTGCCCAATTCATCTCACTACTTGAAGCTTTCGAAATTGAAGGCTATGTTAATGGCTCATGTCCCTGTCCTCCTAAAAGTATTTTATCCACTGAAGTTATCAATCCAGATTTTACTAACTGGAAGAAACAAGATAAACTCATCATTGTTTAGCTATTTGTTTCCATTGCTGAACTTGTGATGGCCTTAATTCTTGGTCTAAAAACATCTCGTGACATATGGGTCGCTCTCGAGACTCGTTATGCATCTCAGTCCCTTGTTGTACAAATGCGACTTCGTCGATCTCTTCAATATATTCGAAAAGGTAATTTATCTATGCAAAAATATCTCTTGAAAGCTAAACGTCTCTCTGATTCTCTTGCAGCAGTTGGTACTGTGGTTCCTGAAACTGATCTTCAGCAGAATATTATCACTGGACTTGACTCCGCATATGATGTGATTGTCACTACTCTTACTACCACAATGAACTCTCTTAGCATGAGTGACTTTCAGGCCCATCTTTTGGCATTTGAAACACGTTTGGATGATCAAGCAAAAACCGCCATTGAACAACCGAGTGCTAATGTTGCACAACCTTCTTCATCAAACTATGGTCGTCCTCATCAGCGCTCCAATCAACAGATTTCACTTCAAATCCGTGGTTTTAATCGTGATGCACGTCTAACTACTAAAGAAAATTCTCCATTCAACATTCCTTATCGTTCATCTACTAATGACGGGCCATGTTAGATATGTGGGCGTCGTAATCATGTTGCTTATAATTATTTTAATTATTTTGAGCATTCTTTTAATCCTCCTACGGTGCAATCACACTCCTCACAACAACCTGGCCAAGCATACATTGCTCAACATACTCCTCATCATCGTGATGTCAATTGGTATATGGATAGTGGTGCAACAAACCACATGACAAATGAATTTTATGCTCTTGGACGTCCTACTGAATATGAGGGTACTGATCAAATTCGTGTAGTTAATGGATCCTCTCAACCTATTTCCCATGTTGGTACATCATCTATATCTGATTCTTTATGTTCCTTTCTACTTAGAGATGTTTTTTATGTTCCAAATGTGTCAAGCAACTTGTTATCCGTTTCTCAGTTTGCTCGTGATAACAATGTTTATTTTAAATTTCATCCTACTTATTTTCTTGTAAAAGATCGTCAATTGGAGAGAGTAGTATTGCAAGACAAGAATAAGGATGGTCTTTACATGTTTGATGATGCCACGGTTACCACTTCTTCTTCTTATTCTACCCTTATAGGTGAACGTATAACCATAGATGGGTGGCACCAACGCCTAGGACATCCAATGATCAAGAAAGTTCAGAGCATCATCAGTCAATTTTCCCTTCCAGTTTTTAACAAGTCTTTCAAATATTGTTGCTCTTGTCATAAAAATAAAAGTCACAGACTTCCATTTGTTTCTAGTGACACAATTGTTAGCGGTCCCCCTGACTTAGTTGTGTCAGATGTTTGGGGTCCTTCTCCGATTACATCCCGTGAAGGATACCGATATTATATCATCTTTGTTGATGTTTTCAATCGATTTGTATAGCTATTTCCATTATTCAATAAATCTGATGCTCTGAATACTTTTATCTCTTTTTAAACTCATATTGAAAAGCAACTATCATGTAAAATCAAATGTTTTCAATCAGAAAATGGTGGTGAATTCGTTAAATTTAAACCATTTCTTTCTTAACATGGAATATGTTAGATATATTTGTGATGTCATGTCTAATAATGATTTGTGTTTAGTTTTCAGATCCTGACTAATTGAACAAATCAGGACTTAACTGGAAATCAGTACTTATACTGAAGTCAGAACTTAAGATATCAGAACTTAAGTTATCAGAACTTAAGATATCAGAAGATATTCATCAGAAGATAATATCAGGACTTAAGAAGACTTTCAGATAAGGAAGGCGGCTGATTGAAGGGAAAAGAAGATTAAGACTAACACAAGAAGAGATATGCATGGAGAAGAATTCTATGAAGAATAGAAGACTTGGAGGAAAAGATAACTAATTGATATATGTTATGATACAGAATTATATTCGATATCTATTAGAGATTATCTTGTAACTATGTGGTATATAAACACAACATAGGGTTTACACTAGATGTGTTGTGATTATCGAGAATATTATTCATTGTAATCCTAGCAGCTCTCGTGATATTTGTTCATCACTGAGAGAGAACGGTTCCATTGCAATACTGTTTTATTAATAAGATTATTATGTGTTACATACTTGTATTCTTAATTCGATTTGATTGTATTATACACTGTATTCAACTCCCTTCTATAGTGTGTCACCTAACAAGTGGTATCAGAGCCAATCTGTTAACACATATACAGTAAAGATCCAAATCAATCATGTCTGAGGGAGAATAAACTCCAACCAAGCCCACCAAAACTGAAGAAACTCCAAAGTCTCAAATCCACAGTCGATATGAGACAATTAGAGTTCTCATGCTGAGACCTTCTGAGTATCCCATATGGAAAGTGAGGATGACTATGTTTCTGGAAGCTACAGATCCAGAATACCTTGACAGAATTAATGAAGGACCATATAAGCCAACTAAGCTCTCTGTTGTAGTTGCAGATCAGCCAGCAAAGACTGTACCAAAGGAGAAAAGTGAGTATACAACTGAAGATATCTCATATATTGCCAAGGATGCAAAGGTAAGGCATTTGCTGCATAGTGCCATTGATAATGTCATGTCAAACAGGGTAATTAACTGCAAGACTGCAAAGAAGATATGGGATGCCTTGGAAACAAGATGCCAGGGAACTGATGCAATTAAGAAGAATATGAGGACTATACTCACTCAAGAGTATGAGCACTTTGACTCAAAACCTGATGAGTCATTAATTGGCTTATATGACAGATTTGTCAAACTGTTGAATGATCTGTCACTGGTGGATAAGGAATATGATCTTGAAGATTCTAATCTTAAATTCCTTTTAGCCCTTCCTGAAAGTTGGGATTTGAAGGCAACTACTATAAGAGACAACTATACTCTTGATGAAAGTACTCTTGATGAAATTTATGGTATGCTCAAAACTCATAAACTTGAGAAGGATCAAAGAAGCAAGAGACATAGGAGAAAGTCAAGGACGGTTGCTCTTAAGGCTAAGGAGGAATCCCCCAAATTGGTTGTCTCAAAGAAAGGAAAAGGAAAGGCTCTCATCACAAAGTCTGGTTCAGATTCATCAAGTTCTGATAATGATGAGGATTCAGAAACTGAAAGTCTATCTGAGATGGATGCTGATGAAGAGATGATGAGATTGTGTACTCTTATGGTGAAGGGTATCACAAAGATAGCCTACAGGAAATTCAGAAGGGGAAAGAAGTTTTCCAGGAAAAGTGGAAGTTCTGATAAGAAGGGATTCAGAAAATCTGAAGGCAAAGCAGGAAAGTCTGATAGATGAGATTACTCAAATGTTAAATGCTACAATTGTGGTGAGAAAGGCCACATATCTCCTGATTGCAAGAAAGGAAAAGGTGACAAAGGCAAGGCACTTGTCACAAAGAAGAAAAGCTGGACAGACACTTCAGATTCTGAAGATGAGGTGAGCTATGCCTTGATGGCAAATGCTGATAGCAGTTCTGATGCTGCTGAGTTAAAGGTACCTCAAACAACTTATGCTTTTCATACTGATGATATTACTGAGTTGAGATATTATCTTTAAACCATATCCATTAGCTATAGAGATCAGACTTTAACATGTGATAGATTAACTTCTGAAAATCTGGCTTTTATGAAAAGGAATGACTATTTAGAAAAAGGAGTTAGTTATGTTCCATCAAACTGAGAAAGAAAGAGATGATGCTTTTTATGTTAGAGATGAAGTGCTAAAATTAAATCAATCTCTAAAAACTGAGTTAGAAAAGGAAAGAGAGATTATCAGGACTTGGACTAACTCTGGCAGAATAACTCAGAATTTGCTAAGTAGTGGAAACTGGAAAGATGGCTTAGGTTATGGAGATGATAAAAGTGAAATAGGAACTGAACAAATTAAGCCAATTATTGTTAAACAGACTACTAAGCCAAAGGTAAATCCTGTTAAGTTTGTAGCTAAAACTGTAAAGTGTGATTCTGAAAAGATGAAAGATAATGATACAAAAGTTAAGGCAGAGTCAACTTCTGACAAATTAAAACAAGATAAACCAGCTGAAGTTAACATAGGCTTAATGACAAAGATGCAGCTTAAGTATAAACTGAAAGAGATTAAGAATGTAAACAAGGTAAAGCCACCTAGGAAAAATAGGAATGGAAAGGAAGGTGTGAATAAAAGCAATAATTATAAGTCTGTTCCTAATGCTCCTAGAAAGAAATGCAATAACTGTGGAAACACTAACCATCTTGCTTCTTTTTGCAGGAAGAATAAGGATATAAACTCTTTACCTCCTAAGTCAGGAGTTAAGAATCAGACTGTTAGATTTAAACCATAAAATACTTGTTTTCATTGTGGTAGTTTATGGCATTCCATTTATACTTGAAGGAATATCATAGTTTGTACTATGATTATTATCAAATAAAACCTTCTTTAAAGAAAGTTAGCATTATTCCTTCTAGTGTAAGTTGTGATGCAAAGTCTGATACTGTAAAATCTGATATGAAAAATGTTAGCATAAACTCTGAAGTTAAATCCGCTGCAAATGCTAACAAACTTAATAAGGCCAAAGAATCCAAGCAAGTCTGGGTCCCTAAAACTAATCATTAGTGGTTTTTGTGATTGCAGGGCAACAGGAAAAACATCCTAGTTCTGGACAGTGGATGTTCAAGACATATAACTGGAAATTAAGCCCTGCTATTAGACTTTGTGGAGAAAGTTGGCCCAAGAGTTTCTTATGGAGATGGCAACATGGGAAAAACTCTGGGTTATGGTAATATCAATCTTGGGAATGTCATCATTGAAAAAGTAGCTCTAGTCTAAGGACTTAAATACAATCTGCTGAGTGTTAGTCAAATCTGTGACAGAGGTTATCATGTGGATTTCTTTGAAGAACACTGTGAAGTTGTAAGCAAATCTACAGGCAAAGTTGTTAGATATATTTGATAATGTCATGTCTAATATGATTTATGTTTAGTTTTCAGATCTTACTTAAACATGACAAATCAGTACTTAACTGAAATCAGCACTTATACTGAAGTCAGAACTTAAGTCATCAGTACTTAAGGTTCAGGAGATATTTATCAGAAGATAATATCAGGACTTAAAGGAAATATTCAGATAAGGAAGGTAGCTGATTAAAGGAAAAGAAGATCAAGACAAACGTAAGAAGAGATATGCATGAAGAAGAAACTCTATGAAGAATAGAATACTTGGAAGAAAAGATATCTGATTGATATATTTTAGGAAGCAGAATTATATTCCATATCAATTAGCGATTATCTTGTAACTATGTAGTATATAAACACAGACATAGGGTTTACACTATAAGTGTTATCATTATCGAGAAGATTATTTATTGTAACCCTAGCAGCTCTCGTGATATTTGTTCATCACTGAGAGAGGACAGTTCCATACTGTAACAGAGTTTATTGTTTTCAATAAAGTTTGTTTTATGTTACTTGAGTTATTAGAGTTCGATTTGATTGTGCTATACACTGTATTCACCCCCCTCTACAGTGTGTGTGACCTAACAAGTGGTATCAGAGCCTATCTGTTAACATACAAACAGTTTAAGATCCAAAAACAATCATGTCTGAAGTAGAAACTCCAACTAAGCCCACCAAAATTGAAAAACCTCCAAAGACACAAATCCATAGCCGATATGAGGCTATTAGAGTTCCCATATTGAGACCATCGGAATATCCCATATGGAAGGTGAGGATGACTATGATTCTGGAAGCTACAGATCCAGAATATCTTGATAGAATCAAGGAAGGGCCTCACAAACCAACCAAGCTCGCTGTTGCAGTTGCAGGTGAAGCAGCAAAGTCAGTACCAAAGGAGAAGAGTGACTACACTGTTGAAGATATCGCATCAATTGCTAAGGATGCTAAGGTACGACACTTACTGCATAGTGTCATTGATAATGTAATGTCAAACAGGGTAATAAACTGCAGGACTGTAAAGGAGATATGGGATGCCTTGGAAACAAGATGTCAGGGAACTGATACGATTAAGAAGAACAGGAAGACAATACTCACTCAAGAGTATGAACACTTTGACTCAAAGGATAATGAGTCATTGATTGATTTATATGATAGATTTGTCAAACTCTTGAATGATTTGTCACTAGTTGATAAGGAGTATGATCTTGAAGATTCAAACCTTAAATTCCTGTTGGCTCTTCCTGAAAGCTGGGATTTGAAGGCAACAACAATAAGAGACAACTATAATCTTGATGAAATTTATGGGATGCTCAAGACTCATGAACTTGAGATGGAACAAAGAAGCAAGAGGAAAGGAGGAAAGTCAAGGACAGTTGCTCTTAAGGCTGAAGAAGAATCCCCCAAGGCAGCTACCTCAAGGAAAGGCAAGGGTAAAGTTCTCTTCACAAAGTCTGATACTGAGTCATCAAGTTCTGATAGTGACGATGACTCAGAATCTGAAAGCTTGCGTGAGACAGATGCTGATGAAGAGATGATGAAGCTGTGTGCCCTTATGGTGAAAGGAATCACAAAGATTACATACAAGAAGTTCAGGAAGGGAAAGAAGTTTTCCAGGAAAGGTGCAAGTTCTGATAAGAAGAATTTCATAAAATCTGAGGGCAAATGAGGAAAGTCTGACAGAGGAGATTATACAAATGTCAAATGCTACAACTGTGGTGGGAAAGGCCACATATCCCCTGATTGCAAGAAAGTGAAAAGTGACAAATGCAAGGCTCTTGTCACAAAGAACAAAAGCTGGACAGACACCTCAAATTTTGAAAGTGAGGAGAATTATGCCTTGATGGCAAATGCTGATATGGCAAGTGCTGAAAGTAGTTCTAAAGCTGTTGAGTTAAAGGTACCTCAAACTACTAATGCCTTTCATACTGATGATATTAATGAGTTGAGAAGATATCTTAAAACCATGTTCATTAGCTATAGAGATCAAACTTTAACATATGAAAGATTAACTTCTGAAAATCTTGCTTGCAAAAAGAGGAATGCTTATTTAGAAAAAGAGTTAGTCATGTTCCATCAAACTCAGAAAGATAGAGATGATGATTTCTATGTTAGGGATGAAGTGCTTAAAATGAATGAATCTCTAAAAGCTGAGTTAGAAAAGGAAAGAGAGATTATCAGGACTTGGACTAACTCTGGCAGAACAACTCAGAATTTGTTAAGTAGTGAAAACAGGAAAGAGGGCTTAGGTTATGGAGATGATAAGAATGATAAAGGAACTGTAGAAATTAAGCCTATGGTTATTAATCAAAAATCTAAGTTAAAGCCTGTTAAGTTTGTTGCTGTAAAGTCTGATAATGAGAAATTAGAAGTTAAAAAGGAAGTAACTTCTGACAAACTAAAACAGGAAAAGAAAACTGAAGTAAACGTAGGCTTGATGACAAAGAAGCAGCTTAAGCATAAGCTGAAAGATGTTAAGAATGCAAACAAGGTAAAATCACCTAGGAAAAATAGGAATGGAAAGGAAGGCGTGAATAAAAATAATGATTATAAGCCTGTTCCTGATGCTCCTAGAAAAACGTGTCATAATTGTGGAAGTTCTAACCATCTGGCTTCTTTTCGCAGGAAGTATAAGAATATAAACTCCTTACCTTCAAAGTTAGGAGTTAAGAGTCAGTTTGTTAGATATAAGCCACAAAATCCTTATTTTCATTGTGGTAGTTTATGGCATTCCATTTATACTTGTAAGGATTATCATAGTCTGTACTATGATTATTATCAAATAAAACCTTCTTTAAAGAAAGTTAGCATTGTTCCTTCCAATGTAAGTTCTGATTCAAAGTCTGATAGTGTAAATTCTGATAAGAAAATTGTTAACTTAAACTCTGATGCTAAATCCGCTGCAAATGTTAACAAACTTAATAAGGCCAAAGGATCCAAGCAAGTCTGGGTCCTTAAAACTAATCATTAGTGGTCTTTGTGATTGCAGGGAAACTGGAAAAATATCCTAGTTCTGGACAGTGGATGTTCAGGACATATGACTGGAAATAAAGACCTGCTATCAGACTTTGTGGAGAAGGCTGGCCCTAGTGTTTCTTATGGAGATGGCAACATTGGAAAAACATTGGGATATGGCAATATCAATCTTGGGAATGTCATCATTAAAGAAGTAGCTCTGGTCTCAGGACTTAAACACAATCTGCTGAGTGTTAGTCAAATCTGTGACAAAGGTTATCATGTGGATTTCTTTGAAGAACACTGTGAAGTTATTAGTAAATCTACAGGAAAAGCTGTTATGAAAGGATACAGGCATGGTAACATCTATGAAGCCAAGCTTTCAACAAGTACTGATAGTTCTGCAGTCTGTCTGATTAGTAGAGCATCAATTGAAGAAAGCTGGAACTGGCATAAGAAACTCTCTTATTTAAATTTCAACAATATAAATGAATTAGTCAAGAAAGATCTTGTGAGAGGACTGCCAAAGTTAGTATTTGCTCCTGATGGCCTTTGTGATTCTTGTCAGAAGGCTAAACAAAGGAAATCCTCATTCAAGAGCAAGACTGAATCATCAATTCTTGAGCCTTATCACCTACTACATATTGATCTATTTGGTCCAGTAAATGTCATGTCTATTGCAAAGAAGAAATATGCCATGGTCATAGTGGATGAGTTCACCAGATACACATGGGTGTATTTCTTGCACACAAAAAGTGAAACTGCATCTCTCTTGATTGATCATGTCAAGTAACTGGATAAATTGGTCAAAGATTCAGTGAAGATAATAAGAAGTGATAATGGTACTGAGTTCAAGAATTTGATAATGGAAGAGTTCTGCAAAGACCATGAAATCAAGCAGGAATTCTCTGCTCCTGGAACTCCACAGCAAAATGGAGTTGTTGAAAGAAAGAATAAAACTCTCATTGAAGTTGCACGTACAATGCCTGATAAAGCAAAGCTTCCAACCTATTTCTGGGCTGAAGCTGTGCAGACTGCTTGTTTTACTCAGAATGCAACACTCATTAACAAGCAAGGAAAGACACCATATGAGATGGTGAAGAAAAAGAAGTCAAATCTGAAGTATTTTCATGTATTTGGATGCAAATGTTTTGTTCTTAAGACTCACCCTGAACAGCTATCCAAATTTGATCTAAAAGCTGATGAAGGAATCTTTGTTGGATATCCACTTTCCACAAAAGCCTTCAGAGTCTATAACTTGAGAACAAGAGTGGTCATGGAATCTATCAATGTCTCTTTTGATGATAAGAAGATTACTGGACTTGAAGATTTCAATGATCATGATCAGCTGAGATTTGAAAATGAAAACTTAAATTCTGATACTGAAAATCCTGACAGTCTAAATCCTGATACTGCAAACTCTGATGGATTAAACTCTGATATTATTGAAACTGTGGTGACTACGCCAAAGGAAGATGCACCTATGCAGGGGGAGCATACTCAAGATACAACCACATCTCAAGAAGCATCAGAACATACATCTGGCTCTTCAAGTTCTGATTCGTCAAGTTCCGATAAGCCAAGTTCTGATAATTCTGAAAACTTAAATTCTGAAGAATCCAACTCAGAGAGCATAGTTTCAGGGGGAGCATCAGAAAATGTTGATGAAGATAGCATGTATCATGGGGGAGCATCCAGTTCTAGAGAAAACCTTCCATCTGCAAGGAAGTCGACTAAATCACATACACCTGACTTAATAATTGGAAATCCTGATGCAGGTGTCAGAATTAGAACAGCTATTTCAAGTGAATGTATTTACAATTCTTTTCTTTTTCAGACTGAACCAAAGAAAGTGGAAGAAGCTCTTCAAGATGCTGATTGGGTGCAAGCAATGCAGGAAGAGTTAAATGAATTTGAAAGAAACAAAGTCTGGACCCTAGTGCCAAGACCAAAGAACAGATCTGTTGCTGGTACAAAGTGGGTATTCAGAAACAAAACTGATAGTGATAGCATAATTACAAGGAATAAGGCAAGGTTGGTTGCAAAAGGATATTCTCAACATGAGGGAATTGATTATGATGAAATATTTGCACCAGTTGCTAGATTGGAAGCCATAAGGATATTTTTGGCTTATGCTGCTCACAAAAAGTTTACTGTCTTTTAAATGGATGTGAAAAGTGCTTTTCTCAATGGAGAATTGGAGGAGGAAGTATATGTTGAACAACCTCCAGGCTTTGTAGATCCCAAATATCCTAATCATGTCTACAGGCTTGATAAAGCACTTTATGGCCTTAAGCAAGCTCCAAGAGCATGGTATAAGACTTTAGCTCAGTTTCTTCTGGAAAGTGGATTTAACAGAGGAACTATAGACAAAACACTGTTCTACCTCAACCTGGAAAGGACTTACTTCTGGTTCAGATATATGTTGATGATATCATCTTTGGTTCTACAAATGACAGACTTTGCAAGAATTTTGCCAAACTGATGCAGTCAAGATATCAAATGAGTATGATGGGGGAACTTAGCTATTTTCTGGGCCTTCAAGTCAAGCAGAATGAAGAAGGCACTTTTATTTGTCAAACTAAGTACACCAAAAATTTGCTGAAGAAATTTGGAATGCAAGATTGTTCAAGTGCATCCACTCTCATGGTCACTGCAACAAAACTGGATAAGAATACTTGTTATTCCTAGTGGACTAACAATGAGATTTACAGAAGGGGGGTTGAATGTAAATCTCAAAACCTTTTCAAGTTTTGAGCAGTTTATGAAAGTTGTGTGTTCAAGAAGAACAAGTGTGTGAATTGCTTTAAGCTAATACAGACAGATATATATTCAAGCACAAATGTAAAGAACACAACAGACCTTAAAAACTTTTCTGGTGGATTTGTTGTTCCACCAGAGATGGTATTTTAGAAAATCTGTGATTAAACAATGTTGATCACAGCTGCATCCTAGTACAAACTAGATGAATTTTCTCTCAATATTTTTCTAAACAGCTCTGGAAAATCTCTCTTCTAATTACTAGCTTCTACTTGGTTTATATATTACCAAGTGTACAAGTGAAGAACAATATAAAATACAGTAATAAAATAAGATCTTCACTTGCTTCTTTTCCTGTTCACTCCAGTACTTTGTTGACTATTGCATCTTTGTACTAAAGAAGAACGGCTGCTTTTTCTGTTGTTCCTGAAATTCGGCTACCACATCTCAGTTGTCTCTATCAACCCATGTGCCTCTGTTTGTAAGTACAACTACCCCTTATCAACGGCTAATCATCAGAACATCCGTTGAAGCTTTCATCCGTTGATGCACTCATCCGTTGAAGGATGTTATCCGTTGAAGCTTTCATCCGTTGATGCACTCATCCGTTGAAGGATGTTATCCGTTGATGACTTTATCCGTTGAAGCTTTAGAGACATCCGTTGAAGCTTAGCTTCTCATCCGTTGAAGGTCTTTAAGTCATCCGTTGATACCACTTCACTTATACAAAATTACAAGGCATGAAGTATTTACAATTGGCCTTCCTATCTGCATATCATCTAGTAGTCAACATGACTCATAGTTTCTCTCAACTTCCAAGAATTACATTTTAAATACAGAGACTGAAATATGCTACAACACTAGACTTATTTCTAAGTGAAGCTACACCATCAACGGATAGCCAAAGTGGTCTTATCCGTTGAGGCTACAGACACTAAATTTCTACTTAAGTATTTTGTTAAACATATCATCAAACTAATGCACATACATTCCTAACAATCTCCCCCTATTTATGTCTATAAGAATTGTAGGCATAAATTCAGGGTTAACTTGATGATAACAAAACACTTAACAGATATATGAATTGAAACTAAGTAGAAATTTAAAAATGCTGCAAAAGTGTATGTACTAGGAGGTAATTGAAGATTTACAGTGTTTCCAAGGACACTCCTTTAGTCTGAGCAAATCATCTTTTTCTTCTTTGTTCCCTGGTTCTCTTTCCCAGCCTTTTGTCATTTTCCTCAATTTGGAGTTGGAGTTGTCTGAAGAATTCAGCTTCATCTTCAACACTGACTTCCAACTTAGATTGCATTTCTTTGAGAGTTTCATTGCTGGCAATCTTGAGTTGGTCTTCAAGTCTGAAAAATCTTCTGACTCCTTTATCATCTCTAAATTCCATCAACCAATGAGGTGATTTGTGAATTTTCATTTCCCTTTCTTGAATGAGTAAAGTCCTGGGTAAAGCATTGGGCTCCCTCCAAGTTTTCCTTATATTGGCTATCTTGTTGAGAATTTCAGTCTTGGCAGTTCTGGTAAAGCCAGAATCCTTTTGTATAGCTGAAAAGACTCTAATCAAGGTAGAGTAGCCTTCATCCAGAATCCTGTGGAGAGGCCATGTTCTTTCCCCAGCTCCTTTATATCTGAACACTAATCTCTCTGGTAGCTGTCGTTAGGCTGCTATTC
>NW_027419191.1:0-137737 GCF_009905375.1 Apium graveolens
CAAAGCCTTCGACGGATGATCAAATGACTATCAACGGATGTTTAACATAGCAGTCGACGGATGATCAATCAAGTCATCGACGGATGATCTGAAAGTCGACGGATGATCATATCAAGAATTCAAACATCAGTTGAACAGTAAAAGCTGACACACAGCCGTCGAGTTGGATATAAACACATTGTGGAAGCCCATTAATTGGGTAATAGAGGACAAAAAGCAGCAAAGATTAAAACTATTAGATTTTATATTTGTTCAGTCTTTTTGACTTTGTAATCTTGGTATTATATAAACCAAGAGAGTAGCAAATAGAAAAATAACTGAGATAGTTGAGAAACACAAAAACAGAGAAATCTTTGTAAGCTTAATCTTTAGCATTTCCTGTATTCTCAGAAGTTCTATTTTGTAAGCAGCTGTGAGCATTTCTGCACAAAGAGTCCTCTTGATATATTATATATATATCTCTGGTGGAATTGTTTAAATCCACCAGAAAGTTTTTAAAGACTCTTATTTTTAATTACTTGTATTTTGATTCATTTGAGTTTATATTCCGCATTGTGCTAATCAAAACAAATATATCAATAATCGAGTTGAACATTTTTATTTCAAGAAAAAGGTTCAAGAATTCCATTCAACCCCCCTTCTGTAATTCTTGCCACATTGTCAAGGGACTACACTTATCTATCTCATTCATATTGTAATTCATCACAAATTGAGAATAGTTATTATTTAAAGATTGCAAAATTAGATCAATATGGTGCTCCATAGCAATCGGGGCACCCAATTTGGCAAGGTACTCAATATACCCTATCATCCTTAGAACATGCGGTCCAACCAGATCACATTCTCCTTGCTTACATGCGTTCAACGAATTAAAAGTATCAAACCTCTCCTAACAAGCCTGTCCTTCAAACATACGTTTAAGGTGCTCAATCATATCATAAAAATCCATATTCTCATGTTGTTTCTGAAGTTCAACACTCATGGTCGCTAACATGAGATATTGAACATCTGTGTCATCATCGATATGTTTCTGATAAATAGTATGTTGAGCACAAAATGCTCCTTCAGGGAGAGGTATAGGGCGAGGAGTATCTATTAGATCGATCTTGCGCTCTTATTTGAGGACAATCCTCAAGTTCCTCTGCAGTCAAGGAAGTTTGTTCCTGTCTGATTGTCCTTCTCAAGGACTGATCACACAGAGAAGTTATTTGAATTGTTTTCCATTAAATATCTATAATGTTTAAAATTGCATAAGATAAATTAGTCTACATATGATTATTAAATTATGTGCAATTGATTATTCATATATATTCAAAATATAAATCTCCCACTATTTTTATCAAATTAATAGCCCTAACTATTAATTCGAAAAAAATACCTTATATATACTTTCTAGTGAGCCAAGATCCGTATTTCAGCATATCTTAGGTCAGCTTTGGCTTTTCTCCCAAAATAAGATTATTTAGGTAAACAACATTTGCCAATTATATCAACTATATAACTCTTGGATAGTTTAGTGGAACAACATTTATTCATATTTAACCAATAAATCTCACCAAACTCTATGCCTCTAAGTTCACAATCCTATTGTGGTAACTTAGTTAAGTCAAACCCAAAGGTCTAAAAAGTATCATATACTCCAACACGCCGTCCCGCGATAGATGGGAGTACTTCGCTCTGGCGAACCCACTCCTTATCGATCTAGGAGTTAACGCGTTGGACATATTGGAAGGCATCTAAATAACTTAATATAAATATTAGGATTTTGTTAGTATTATAACGATCATGATCCCATCATAAAGAGATTCCCAATTTTTCTTTGAATAAAATACTTAAAATTAATACTCGTTAATGGTTTGATTTCGAGGTAGAGAAGGAGTCACATAGGTCTCGCTTAAAACCCACAACCTTACAAGTTCAATGAACCCATTTTTGACAAAATCGCCCCATGTCGGAAATAAAGAAGATTCGTATTTTATTTCGTGTTTCATAAATACGAGAATCTCATAATCGTTTGTAAATTTTAGAATCTTGAGTCGTTACATATTTTATCTTGTTTAGCAGGCATGGCATGGGTGACGTATCTAATACATACATTTATAAATGATTAATCTAATTAGAGCATGCATCATTAACTATTATATACATATATTCATACATCAATATGTAAAGTGCGGTATGTAAACGTGCTTGGTTTTGGCCTTTATCCTATGTGATCCTTTCAAGCTAATGAAAGGATCAAGGTCAATCTATGGTGAAAAATATAAATATAATTACAATTATTCATTCTTCTTATCTCAATTGTTGCTCCTCTCATGGATCACCCCTTCTAGAAGTACATTACATTAAAACAACCTATACTAATGTACTTACATAAGAAACTCGAGTTACATTCGAGGTTAAATAGTACAAGAATAATGAAAACAACATGCAAGTCGGATTTATAAAACCAAAACCATAAATTTTAATCTAAAGGTCTTAAAGCCATAACCAACACCATGCCCAAGTAAATAAATAAAGAACTTGAAAAAAAATATAGCGGGGTCGGCGGGGGTCCGGGGGCGGTAGCCCCCTGCTGGGTTCGGGGCGGGCTCTGGGGGCGGCAACCCCGGGGCGGGGTCCGGGGGCGGCAACTATAACGACTCGTACATTTTTGTAATATTTAAATGTGTAATTATTAAATAAGTTATGTGTATGGGATCTGTCAGTTGAATATTATTTTTATTAATATTTTATTAATTATGTGTGATTATGGGTGTTTGAGGATCGTTGGTGTAATTAGTTGTGGCGTTGTGTTATTTGTTTTATGGTTAAAAGTGGTTGTATTCAAGATTTATTTTCATAAATATGGGGATTATCTCTAAAATTATTTTTATGGCTTCATAACTTTATTAATTATTTCTAGGAGTTTTTAAAATTGAGAAATCAATATTTTATTGATTATTTACCCTTAAATGATTTTATGAATGTTTTTAATTGTAAAAATCAGTTTATAATTTTTGAATTCTTCAAAAATTATGAAAATTTTATTTTATTACTTTTTAATTATTTCAAGAATTTTAAAATTATTCCGGTAAATTTTTGGCTTTTATTTAACCGTGCGTGAACTCGTTAGATTGTTAAATGCAGGTCTGGTGTGCGATTTCAAAATGATTTTAAGAAAATTATAAAAATGTTGTGTATTATCAATTTTAAATATTGTTGGAATTTTGAGGTTTATTTTAAGACTATTTCAATTCGTTCTGTTCGGGAAGTGTATCGTGATTAAATAGATCGGTGTGTCAGTTGCGGTATTAAGGAAAAGAAACCGGGTAAATAAACCCGATTTCATTCCCTTTCCCAGTTAATCCCTAGTTCCTCTCTTTCTAAACATCAGCTTCTTGTCTCTCTCGCCTCTCGATTTCACTCCGTCTCTAATCTCTTCTCTTCTGAATTTCTTTCCTCCCTTAATCCCTCTCGTTCTTTGTTCTCCTCGATTTATTTTCTTCCTCTCGCTGCTTGCTTCCGGTAAGTCACCGCGCCGTTCTGTTTTCCGGCGAGATCGTCGCCCTTCTTTCTATTGATTCACCGATTGCTTCATGTTTATGTATATACATACTTGCCGTATGTATACGTTTCTGTGTGTGTGAAATCGTGTGTGTTTCAGGCTGTCAGAGTGTGTGTGTTGTGTGATATTTTCTTGCATGTTCTGGCCGTGTTCTTCCCCGTTTCTGTTGTGTTGGCGCGTGCTTAGCACGCGAGTGTGTTGCCTTGGTTCGAATTATTCTGATTAAAAATTTTATTTTATTTTATTTTATTTTTTTCTTTGCAGGAAAGATTATTTGATTGATTTCGTGAAATAAATAATTTATATGCGAGGATTATAGATTAATCGATGGAATTTACGTAGGATACCCGGTATAAACGGGAACCCGTAAATTTTATCGCCGTCGGCGATGAGCTTCGGCGAGCCGACGGTGGACTATGATGATTCGATCTGAGTCCTACAATTTAAAATACAAAATACGATCTAAGGTGCGAATTGCGAATAAAATACTATTAAACCATAAAAACACGGCTAATAATTAATAATTATATTTAATTGGTAACTGAGAATTTTGGACTGATATTGATGACTGAAATCGGTGGTTGGGTTTAAATTGCGATTGATTGTAGTTGTGTTTGTTTGGACGTCGGGATGTTCGACGGGTAGTCCGATAAATAAAGGGGTGCTGCCCGATTTTCGGAAAATTAAATTACGGAAATACGAGGCCGTACCCAATCGCTATCGAAACGTCGATCGATTATATGTAACTATTTTGTACAAAACCTGATTATGTGTTGCGATGGAATACTTTTCGAAACCGATAACCCTAATATCGTAAAAGGACAAATATACCTATATTACGAACACGAGCACTGAACCGGCTTTTGAAGACGTGAACCCTAATTGATACGTGTATTATTATATTGAAAATGTTACGAGTTGGGTTTGTTAACATATGGGTAGATTGTTAGCAAGGATAGTCAAGCTTATTCGGATGTCTAATTAGGGTATTTTGGTTCCTGTAGATTCCAGTTGAAATCCTTAGCATCCCGGTCAGTGCAAAGCCAGTCAGAAATTAGTGTTAAAGCGTATTAAGGCAAGTACCCCTGATCATATCTTTATGGTTCAGTATATATGAATATAATGTTGTCTTATTCTCGTACTGGAACAGAATGATTTAAGTTACGTATTCCCTGGGTTTCAAATTATTTTATTAACTTGTGTTTTGGGGGAAAAGTAACTTCTGAAAATACCTATCTCTAAGCTTTGAATAAAATGGAAATGTTTTGGGAAAATGTGCTGTATTATAATTGTTTTAACAAGAGATAGGTAAGTGAATTGGAAAACTGGATAAAAATGATCAGATAATTGGATGAGTGTGCGCAGAAGGCCCGTAACGGCCTGGAAGTTAGCGTAAGAGGCGAAGTGGTTGCGCACCCTATTATAACCACCAGCCCAGCGTGACAGAGACCTAGCTAGTCTCTGAGTTCCGGAACAAGTTTCATATGATAGCCTGATCAGCTGTCTCACCAGGAATCATCCAATGCATGTATATCTGAGCAAGCGATTTTGAGGTTCCCGGAAAGGGACAAGTTTTATGGTTCCCGTAAAGGAACAATTAGTTTTATAGGTCCTGCGATGGGACAAATGATTTGGAAATGTAAGTAGCATGCTAAATTTAATCCTGCTATTTACACAGCACTATTAATAAAATGTTTAGAGAGCATGCTAGCTATTAAAGATCCAGTTTCAACAGTTTATCAGTTTTTATCTATTTACACTTGTTTTACTAGTTTTCCACTATCAAGTTGTAATTTCTGTTCCTACAATTGTTTATTATAAACTGTTTTAGTTAGTAATCATATAGTGGTACTGCTGAGCGGTTGATCGCTCACTCTTGCAAATGTGTTTGTATATTTTCGCATTGCAGATGCTTAGGGGATGTTGCTGTTTTGCTAAGGGCCAGTTTCCAACTCCTCCTGTGTCGAGCTCCTCTGAATAGGTTGTGTCTGGGAAGTGTGGTCTGTGAGTTGCTATAGAATAATAGCCACAGATGGCAGGTTGTTTTTAATAAGATGGTTGGTAATAAGTGTGTAACCTAAGTTATACTTGAACCTGGAAAAGGTCTTAGTGGAAGAGTTGTTTATATTGAAATAAAGTAAGTAGTTAGTCTTATAATTATAGTTTCATTTTGTTAGTGACGTCAACTCCTAACCCGGGGTTGAGGCCGTTACAGGTTGGTATCAGAGCTACAGGTTTGAGTCCCTGATTTAGGTTAGGAGTAGAGTCGGAAAGGGGTAATATTGGTATATAGGGAGTGAATCAGCAACTCACATCTAAAGGAGCAAGTTTAAGAGTCTAGTTGAGGGTTCGAAGGCGTAACCCTGGCATATTTTGAGGATTTTGGAACTGCCCTAATCTTTAGTGTGTTTTCCCTGGTATATGTACCATTGGTAGTAGCCAATAAGGATTCCTAGATAGTTTTCCACCAGAACGAGTTCGACCATGTGAATTTAGCTAGTGTTATATTATAGGTAGTTGTTGCATGCTGCTAGTGTCGTGTTGTTATTACTGTTGTTATTTTATTGTTGCAATTGTTGCTGATTTTGTTAAATCTAGCCACTCATTACAGTCGGACCCCAACTCAATGAGGGTGGGAATATTTTTTTTTTGCGGCAGTATTCTCTTGGCACATGAAATTGTTGCTACCCGGGGGCAATTCTTTTAAACTAAAATCATTTGCTATATTTCAGGAGAATGCCGCCCAAGAAGAATATCCCACCCAATTCCTCTAGCAGAGCTTCTGAAGGGGGCCCAGTTATGGGTGAGTTTCTAGATTTGCTGCGCCAACAGTCTAATCAAATGGCTCAGCAGCAAGAACAATTTCAGCAGCAACAACAGCTATTTCTACAACAACAGCAACAACAGCAGCAGTTCATACAGCTAGCAGCAACAACAAATTCAACAACAACAGCTGCAGCTTCAGCAGCAACCTCAGCAAAGAGAAAGTGAACCAAACTGTGAGTTTTAAATCTTTTCAGTCGGTAAAGCCTCCAGAATTTAAGGGCGAGGTGGACCCAGTTGCTGCTAGGATTTGGCTAAAGGAAATAGAGAAAGCTTTCACCCTTACGCAAGTAAGTGATAATCTTAGATCAGACTATGCGAGCTATTTTCTCAAGGGTGAAGCGAATTATTGGTGGGAATCCACCCGTGCCATGGAAGGAGAAGGCCCTGTCTTGTGGGCCAGGTTTATAGAGTTGTTCTTGGAAAAATATTTTCGGACTGTTTGCAGAACCAGTTAGAAGTTGAGTTTTTGGAATTGAAGCAGGATGAAAAGAGTGTGGCTGAGTATGAGGCAAAGTTTACGAAATTGGCCCGATTGGTGCCTGTGTATGTGAATACTGAAGCTCAGAAAGCAAAGAGGTTCCAGCAGGGACTGAAGCCAGAAATTCGCAGTGGGGTTGTAGCCTTGCAGCTCAAGACATATTCCTCCGTAGTTCAGGCCGCGCTGGTAATTGAAAGTGACCAGAAGTTGGCTGCCAAGGAAAAGGGCGATAAAAAGCGGAAATCTGAAAGCATCACTGGTGAAACGAATCCAGGGGGGTCGGTCAGAGGTTTCAGAAGAGGTTTGGCCAGAACAGAAATCAAAGATTTAGAAGACAGAATTTTTCTCAGGTTAGGCCTGCTACCACCTCAGTTGCCTCCACTCCAGCTCAGTCATCAAATTCCGTAAGAGATTGTAAGGTATGTGGGAAGAGACATAGTGGCCCGTGCAAAAGGGATGTTCAGTGCTTCAAATGTCATCAAAAGGGTCATTACACATCTGAATGTAATATAGAGAAACCCGCAGTTACTTACTACAACTGTGGGAAGGTGGGACATGTTGCTCGGTATTGTAAGACAGCTACTCAAGGTACTGCATCTCAAGGACCGGCATCCAGCACAGCTAAAGCCAGAACTTTCAAAATGACAAAAAAGTCCAATGCTCAGGACTCGGACGTAGTGGCAGGTACGCTCTCTCTCAACTCCGTACCTGTTAAAGTTTTATTTGATTCAGGAGCATCTAAGTCTTTTATATCAAAGAATTGTGTGGTTAAGATGGACTTAATGTTAGAAGATTTGGTTGAACCTTTGACTATAGAAGTAGCCAATCAGGATAAAGTTTCAGTGAGTCAGTTTTGCCCTAAGTGTCAATTGGAAATCCACGGATACTCTTTTTCGGCTGATCTAATACCCTTCGAGCTAGGAGAGTTCGACGTGATTTTGGGAATGGATTGGTTGTCCCAGTATAAGGCTAACATTGATTGTAAGAAGAAGAAAATGTTGATGGTTACTGAGGATAATATTAAGGTGACTTATCAAGGACAAAGGCAAGAAAAGAAATTTCTCTCGATACTCCAGACGAAGAAATTGTTAAGACAAGGATGTGAAGCTTACTTAGCACATGTGGTGGATGTGGAGAAGGAAGTACTTGATTTAGATAAGATTCTAATAGTAAGGGAATTCCCAGACGTTTTTCCAAATGAATTGCCCGGATTGCCACCATATCGTGAAATTGAGTTTTCCATAGACTTAGTTCCCGGAGCAGAACCAGTTTCAAAGGCACCCTATCGTATGGCTCCAGTGGAAATGAAAGAACTAGCTAAGCAACTCCAGGAATTATTGGACAAAGGCGTGATTAGGCCAAGTATATCCCCGTGGGGTGCTCCAGTGTTATTCGTAAAGAAGAAGGATGGAAGTATGAGATTATGTATTGATTATCGGGAATTAAACAAGTTAACCATTAAAAACAAGTATCCCCTGCCAAGGATAGATGACCTGTTTGACCAACTTAAGGGAGCGTGTTGTTTCTCGAAGATTGACTTGAGATCAGGCTACCATCAGTTAAAGATTAAGCCTGAAGACATACCAAAGACTGCATTCAGGACCCGATACGGACATTATGAGTTCTTAGTAATGTCATTTGGATTGACCAATGCACCAGCTGCCTTCATGGATTTAATGAATCGGGTGTATAAAGAATACTTGGATAAGTTTGTGATTGTATTTATTGATGACATCCTCATTTATTCGAAGACTAGAGAAGATCATGCTAATCATTTGAAGATTTCCCTGCAAAGGCTAAGAGAGAAGCAGTTGTACGCAAAGTTTTCGAAGTGCGAATTTTGGTTGGAGGAAGTTCAATTCTTAGGTCACGTAGTAGGAAAAGATGGCATTAAAGTGGATCCCGTAAAGATTGAAGCTATATCCAAATGGGAACAACCAAAGACTCCAACAGAAGTCAGAAGCTTTCTTGGGTTAGCAGGTTATTATCGAAGATTTGTAAAGGATTTCGCCAAGATTGCAACTCCATTGACCAAGTTGACCCGGAAGAATGAGAAGTTTAATTGGACAGAGAAGTGCGAGGAAAGCTTCCAAGAATTGAAAAAGAGGTTAGTAACAGCTCCAGTATTAGCATTGCCAGATGAGACAGGAAACTTCGTGATCTATAGTGATGCTTCCTTGAAAGGTTTGGGTTGTGTATTAATGCAACATGATAAAGTCATTGCCTACGCTTCCAGACAGCTAAAGCCTCATGAGCAAAAGTATCCAGTGCATGATTTGGAATTAGCCGCAATCGTGTTCGCGTTGAAGCTGTGGAGACATTACTTATACGGAGAAAAATGTGAAATTTATACAGATCACAAAAGTTTAAAGTATATATTCACTCAGAAGGATCTAAACATGCGACAACGGAGATGGCTAGAACTGATTAAGGATTACGATTGTTCTATTAATTACCACCCAGGCAAGGCCAACGTAGTGGCAGATGCCCTAAGCAGGAAGGAAAGATTGAATGCAATCAAAATTTCCGAGGACCTCGCCAGAGAATTGGAGAAGCTGGAATTGAGGTTCGAGTAACAGACGAAAATCAAGGACAATTGTATGAGATCACTTTTCGGCCAGAATTGATGGACAAGATCCAGAAGTGTCAGGAAGAAATGATGAATCGAGAGTTAGATAGTTTAACTGGAGAAGAACTCTGCACACAAAAGGATAGCAAGGGTATGTATAGGTTTTCCTCGAGGATATGGATTCCCAATGTAACTGAACTAAGAAATGCGATATTGCGGGAAGCTCATAATTCCAAGTTTTCCATTCACCCGGGAAGCACTAAAATGTATCAAGATTTGAAGATGCACTTTTGGTGGCCAGGAATGAAAAAGGAAATTGCAAGTTGGGTTAACAAATGCCATGTATGTCAGACAGTGAAGGCGGAACATCAAAGACCAAGTGGATTGTTACAACCGTTGGATGTTCCATAGTGGAAATGGGAAGAACTCGCGATGGATTTTGTAGTAGGACTACCAAAGACGAAATCGAACCATGATGCAATTTGGGTAATTATTGATAGATTGACCAAGTCTGCACATTTTCTTCCAATCAATGAAAAGTATTCTTTGGACAGGCTAGTTAAATTATATTTGGATGAAATTGTTACCAAGCATGGAGTTCCTGTTTCAATCGTATCGGATCGAGATCCAAGATTTAATTCCAGATTTTGGACGAAATTTCAGGAGTTTTTAGGGACTAAATTGAAAATGAGTACCGCCTACCATCCCCAGACAGATGGCCAAAGTGAAAGAACCATTCAGACGATAGAAGACATGTTAAGGGTTTGTGCTTTGGATTTTAAAGGAAATTGGGACGAACACTTGCCCCTGATTGAGTTCTCTTATAATAACAGTTATCATGCCAGTATAAGAATGCCGCCCTACGAAGCCCTGTATGGACGTAAGTGTAGGTCCCCTCTTTATTGGGATGAAGTAGGAGAAAAGAAATTATTAGGCCCTGAATTGGTTCAACGGACTAAGGCTGCAATTATATTAATTCGAAAAAGGTTAGAAGCAGCTCAAGATAGACAGAAAAAGAACGCAGACCTTCATCGAAAAGACGTGGAGATGGAAATAGGATCGTTGGTATTGCTAAAAGTGTCGCCCTGGAAAGGATTGGTTAGATTTGGACAGAAAGGTAAGTTAAGTCCTAGATATATTGGACCTTTTGAAATACTGAGGAAAGTTGGTAAGGTTGCCTATGAGTTGGCATTGCCACCACAATTACAACATATCCGCAATGTATTCCATGTGTCCATGCTGAAGCGTTATATCCCTGATTCAAATCAAGTTATTGAATATGAACCAATCGATCTTCAACCAGATTTATCCTACGAGGAACGGCCGATCCAGATCCTAGATCGTAAAGAGCGAGTTCTTAAAAATAAGTCTATTCCTATAGTTAAAGTACTGTGGCGGAATCCTCGAGTAGAAGAGTCCACTTGGGAATTAGAGTCAGATATGATTGACAAACATCCTCATTTGTTTAATTAGATCAGATTCTGAGGACATAATCTTTTTAAGGGGGAAAGAATATAACGACTCGTACATTTTTGTAATATTTAAATGTGTAATTATTAAATAAGTTATGTGTATGGGATCTGTCAGTTGAATATTATTTTTATTAATATTTTATTAATTATGTGTGATTATGGGTGTTCGAGGATCGTTGGTGTAATTAGTTGTGGCGTTGTGTTATTTGTTTTATGGTTAAAAGTGGTTATATTCAAGATTTATTTTCATAAATATGGAGATTATCTCTAAAATTATTTTTATGGCTTCATAACTTTATTAATTATTTCTAGGAGTTTTTAAAATTGAGAAATCAATATTTTATTGATTATTTACCCTTAAATGATTTTATGAATATTTTTAATTGTAAAAAAATCAGTTTATAATTTTTGAATTCTTCAAAAATTATGAAAATTTTATTTTATTACTTTTTAATTATTTCAAGAATTTTAAAATTATTCCGGTAAATTTTTGGCTTTTATTTAACCGTGCGTGAACTCGTTAGATTGTTAAATGCGGGTCTGGTGTGCGATTTCAAAATGATAAAAAAAAATTATAAAAATGTTGTGTATTATCAATTTTATATATTGTTGGAATTTTGAGGTTTATTTTAAGACTATTTCAATTCGTTCTGTTCGGGAAGTGTATCGTGATTAAATAGATCGGTGTGTCAGTTGCGGTATTAAGGAAAAGAAACCGGGTAAATAAACCCGATTTCATTCCCTTTCCCAGTTAATCCCTAGTTCCTCTCTTTCTAAACATCAGCTTCTTGTCTCTCTCGCCTCTCGATTTCACTCCGTCTCTAATCTCTTCTCTTCTGAATTTCTTTCCTCCCTTAATCCCTTTCGTTCTTTGTTCTCCTCGATTTATTTTCTTCCTCTCGCTGCTTGCTTCCGGTAAGTCACCGCGCCATTCTGTTTTCCGGCGAGATCGTCGCCCTCCTTTCTATTGATTCACCGATTGCTTCATGTTTATGTATATACATACTTGCTGTATGTATACGTTTCTGTGTGTGTGAAATCGTGTGTGTTTCAGGCTGTCAGAGTGTGTGTGTTGTGTGATATTTTCTGGCATGTTCTGGCCGTGTTCTTCCCCGTTTCTGTTGTGGTGGCGCGTGCTTAGCACGCGAGTGTGTTGCCCTGTGTTGCCTTGGTTCGAATTATTCTGATTAAAAATTTTATTTTATTTTTTTTTTCTTCTTTGCAGGAAAGATTATTTGATTGATTTCGTGAAATAAATAATTTATATGCGAGGATTATAGATTAATCGATGGAATTTACGTAGGATACCCGGTATAAACGGGAACCCGTAAATTTTATCGCCGTCGGCGATGAGCTTCGGCGAGCCGACGGTGGACTATGATGATTCGATCTGAGTCCTACAATTTAAAATACAAAATACGATCTAAGGTGCGAATTGCGAATAAAATACTATTAAACCATAAAAACACGGCTAATAATTAATAATTATATTTAATTGGTAACTGAGAATTTTGGACTGATATTGATGACTGAAATCGGTGGTTGGGTTTAAATTGCGATTGATTGTAGTTGTGTTTGTTTGGACGTCGGGATGTTCGACGGGTAGTCCGATAAATAAAGGGGTGCTGCCCGATTTTCGGAAAATTAAATTACGGAAATACGAGGCCGTACCCAATGGCTATCGGAACGTCGATCGATTATATGTAACTATTTTGTACAAAACCTGATTATGTGTTGCGATGGAATACTTTTCGAAACCGATAACCCTAATTTCGTAAAAGGACAAATATACCTATATTACGAACACGAGCACTGAACCGGCTTTTGAAGACGTGAACCCTAATTGATACGTGTATTATTATATTGAAAATGTTACGAGTTGGGTTTGTTAACATATGGGTAGATTGTTAGCAAGGATAGTCAAGCTTATTCGGACGTCTAATTTAGGGTATTTTGGTTCCTGTAGATTCCAGTTGAAATCCTTAGCATCCCGGTCAGTGCAAAGCCAGTCAGAAATTAGTGTTAAAGCGTATTAAGGCAAGTACCCCTGATCATATCTTTGTGGTTCAGTATATATGAATATAATGTTGTCTTATTCTCGTACTGGAACATAATGATTTAAGTTACGTATTCCCTGGGTTTCAAATTATTTTATTAACTTGTGTTTTGGGGAAAAAGTAACTTCTGAAAATACCTATCTCTAAGCTTTGAATAAAATGGAAATGTTTTGGGAAAATGTGCTGTATTATAATTGTTTTAACAAGAGATAGGTAAGTGAATTGGAAAACTGGATAAAAATGATCAGATAATTGGATGAGTGTGCGCAGAAGGCCCGTAACGGCCTGGAAGTTAGCGTAAGAGGCGAAGTGGTTGCGCACCCTATTATAACCACCAGCCCAGCGTGACAGAGACCTAGCTAGTCTCTGAGTTCCGGAACAAGTTTCATATGATAGCCTGATCAGCTGTCTCACCAGGAATCATCCAATGCATGTATATCTGAGCAAGCGATTTTGAGGTTCCCGGAAAGGGACAAGTTTTATGGTTTCCGTAAAGGAACAATTAGTTTTATAGGTCCTGCGATGGGACAAATGATTTGGAAATGTAAGTAGCATGCTAAATTTAATCCTGCTATTTACACAGCACTATTAATAAAATGTTTAGAGAGCATGCTAGCTATTAAAGATCCAGTTTCAACAGTTTATCAGTTTTTATCTATTTACACTTGTTTTACTAGTTTTCCACTATCAAGTTGTAATTTATGTTCCTACAATTGTTTATTATAAACTGTTTTAGTTAGTAATCATATAGTGGTACTGCTGAGCGGTTGATCGCTCACTCTTGCAAATGTGTTTGTATATTTTCGCATTGCAGATGCTTAGGGGATGTTGCTGTTTTGCTAAGGGCCAGTTTCCAACTCCTCCTGTGTCGAGCTCCTCTGAATAGGTTGTGTCTGGGAAGTGTGGTCTGTGAGTTGCTATAGAATAATAGTCACAGATGGCAGGTTGTTTTTAATAAGATGGTTTGTAATAAGTGTGTAACCTAAGTTATACTTGAACCTGGAAAAGGTCTTGTGGAAGAGTTGTTTATATTGAAATAAAGTAAGTAGTTGTCTTATAATTATAGTTTCATTTTGTTAGTGACGTCAACTCCTAACCCGGGGTTGAGGCCGTTACACTATATCTATAGTAGCTAATCAAGTTAATCATTCTAGGACAAAGCACATTGATGTCAGGTACCATTTTATTAGAGAACATGCTACAAATGGTAATATTGAGCTCATTTTTGTACCAACAGAAAAACAACTAGATGACATTTTTACTAAACCTTTGGATGAAGCAACTTTTACTAGACTTATTAGTGAAATTGGAATGCTTAACTTTTCATCCTAAGGCAAGAACTTAGCCAATGTTTTACAGCAGATCAATTCCCAGTTAATCAATATTAATTTGATTTAATTGGAAATTACCTGAAATATGAATTATAAATATTTCAAAAAATCTCTGTATATATGTTTTTCAAACTCAAATTCAACTTGGAATTTCTAAAATTCTAAGTAAACTGCTCAGTTGTCAATTTACACTCTTAATGTGTAAAATTAACACAAGGCTAAATTACATGAACCAAAAGTATATATCAAACTGAGTTCTCGATCAGTCAAATTGACTTCTCAACAAGTCACTTTAGGACTTCTCGAATGATCCTCGATAAGTCAATTACTGACTTCTCGATAAGCTTAAAATGACTTATCGATAAGTCTTTGTAGAGTTCTCTAGTAGTGATAATTCAGAGAATACTCTACAAGTGACATTTTTGACTTATCAATAACTTAGAACTAAAACAATTCAATTAATAAATTATCTTGGTAAAATACTTTTGGAAAATTTATTCCAACTTTAGTTTGAATACATTCAAATAAAAGTTAAAATTAGTTCAGTCCACCTCTTGGACAAACTGAGTATTTATTTGACATTTCAATAAGTCAAGTTTGAGTTCTCTAAAGGAACAAATCAATATGACTTCTCGATATGTTCTTTATTTCTCTAAAATGACTTCTCGATATATTAACTCCAAATGTTTACTTTTGAGTTCTCGACAAGTCATCTACCTTCTCTATGAATTCTCAGACTTTTCGAACACTTTTAACTTAGAATTTCTCAAAATTCCAGGCAAACTGAATATTTATTAACTCATATCCTAAGTATATGAAGTTAATAAATAACAGATCAACAGAAGCAAAAAGTATGTATCACTGAGATAATTTAACTCATAAATTATGTTCAGCAAAATACTTTTGACATGTTTTGTCTATAATTACTCTGACTTATTGACATATTTATGTGCTTATGTGCAAATTTTTTTAAAATGTTTGTCATTGTATCTAGACTAATACATTATATGTGATGTTTTGAGAATGATGATAATGGTTGAATTTATTTAACTATTAGAAATTATGAGTTTTAAATTTATTCAAAATAATTTCTTTTCAGCATTTGCTTTGTTGAGTTAACTAGTAAAATTTACTGCAGATATGAGGGTTACTTTTTGTAGGAGTACCTGTTTATTTATATTGGGAATAGTTAACCTAGAGAGAGAACTAAGATTCTCGAGTACTTGCATGGGGACTAGTAACTAGAAAGTTAAGTCACTTCTAATTATCTAGGTACCCGTAAAGTATGCTTGTGTGATCATTACTCTTAACCGGGAAACTCAAGCGTTTCTTGTATTCTCTCTTCTCTCCCAATAAATATTTAAACCGTCATTCTTCATTGTTTATCACTACTATTTCTCTCAACAAATATCCAAACCTCAAAACTCACTCTCAAATGGCTTCCATTGTTTTCCGCACTCTTCGCAACGGTGTTTATCTTCCAGCCCATCACTTAGCTGATGATAGGGTTTATTATGACCCTTTTGGACTTCAAGTCCGTATCAAAGGGGTTATATACAACCCTTTTGATGTTCCACGCAGTGTTTTTGACGAACTCTCATGGAATGATCAGTTAGATCTCCTTTTCTTTGAGGGAGAAGTCATTCAGGAGAAGGATAGGCGTGTTATGGTGGCAGAGCAGCAACGCTTGGCTGCTCTGGAGTTGTAGGAGAGGATCATCTCTCTTGCAAACTCCATGTCCAGAACTTACCAGCACCGGGCAAGGAGGATAGAGGCCGAGAAGAAGAAGGCAAAAATAGAGTAGATTAGATTAGGATTCACCTTGTGTAATCTATATCTTAATGTACTCTGTTTTTATTATTATTAATGAAAATTCTCTTGTTCTCTATCAACTTGTTTTGATTGATTGTTGTTTATGTCATGATTACCTTTTGTTTAGAACTTAATTGATCATTATCCTTCCTGTCATAATGATTGCAACTATATATCAATGCATTTATTTAAATCTACCTCAAAAAGGTTACATGTGCTCAACTGCATTACAGGTTCAACACAATCTATTCAGACAACAACAGGAAAGTCACATGATCAATCAACAGGTAAAGGCACAGGAACACAAACACAAACTCAAACACAAATTAACTTAGGTAAATGTCAAAAGAAACCTATTTTATAAAAGGACAGATACTTTAAAATGTTGTTCAGTTGTGTTCATTGTTTGAGGAAAGAAACCACCACAAATATAAGACTTACATCAGTTTTCTGGTGCTTTCTTTGCTACACCTTCATTTGCAAAATAGTCCTCATAGACTGCAAGATTTGAGGGTAGTACTCCTAAGGGGGGAGCTATCCAAATCCTCTCCAATTCAATTGGAGGTTATGACATTTTCATAAGAAAGACAATAAGAGCACATTCAAGTGCTAGTATGTTGCAAGACATACAAGGGGTACATGACAGTAACCCAGTCAAATCACCTCCAATTCAACTGGAGGTTCTCACATCAAGTGGAGAACAACACACTGTCACAAACACAGAGCAATCTGTGAGTTTAACTATGACCCTAGTCACAGGTGCGTCTGATAACTCATCCCCTCACAACATCAAACTGGCATTCTCTCTTCTGTTTAAATGAGTATGATTAGACCCATAAGAATTACCCTTAATCATATGATCACAGACAACTCTTCTTAGCCATCTCTTATTTCTGTAAGTCAAGCTAATTGAGCCCTTCATGAGAGGATGAGAGAAAATATTGTGAGAAAAATAGAAAATAAGAGAGGCAAGATCCTTCCTGGCAAAAGGAGAGGTAGATGAGTGTCTGGATTTAGAAATCCTTGTGAGGAAACTCTGACTCTTAAAAGTCATGAGACTAGTGAAGTGAGAAGTAGTGAGACTACCGATTCAAAAGAACATAGAGCTTAGGGCTGTTGTCGCTAACAATCACTACAGGTCACTAAAACTTGAAGCTGATGATGGTGTTCTAGATGGCACATGACCAAAGCTTGAACAATGTGTATCAAGCTGGATCTTTCTACCTGGAGATAATGTCAAAAGGGGGAGAATATATCTAAATGCCAAAACAGCTGATGGATGTTGCCAGATGAAAACATTTTTTTCTAGATAAGGGAAGAGTAGAGCAAGCCTATTGTTGATAAGGGAGATGAAAGTAAATCTACATGTAACTCTCAAAAGACAAGATGGGGAGATTGACCTCTGCATTTAGTTAAAAGTTTTGACATCATCAATCTTAACTTGTCCATAACTCCATAATAAACAAGTTGGGGGAGATTGTAAAATATTAGTGATGATGTCAAAGATATCCCTGATCAAAATATGAAGCGAGCCAAATGGACATCTGATCTAAAGAGGAGATTAATGAACTGCTATCCTTGGTGATCAGCTAAACTTGGGGCCAACCCTAAGTAAGTTGTATTATTATCTTAATCTGTATTTTGTACTTGTAACATTTAAAGTCTGTAAAAATGTCAAAGGAGCATACTGGAGCCTTTTTCTATAAACAGTTCAAGCCTAAGAATTCTATCTGGAAGAAGATCAAGAAGATCATGCCTCAGAAGAATTATAAAGAAGCTTAGAGTTGAATAAATCTGTTTTAGGAAAAATGCTCTAAGTCAAGATCTCTAAAGTCACAGATTTAATGTTATAGAGAAGTCACTCGAGAACTCCAGAATGACCTATCGAGAAGTCAAGAATGCTACTAGAGAACTTAGAGTTATCGACAAGCCAAATTGAAGACAAGAAGATTGGAGATATCGACAAGCCACTTCTTCACTAGAGAACTCAGAGTTATCGACAAGTCCATATTCATTAGAGAACTCTGAGTTATCAATAAGTCTAAGTCCACTAGAGAACTCAGAGATATCGAGAAGTCAAAATTCACTAGAGAACTTAGAGACATCGACAAGGTGAATTTTGACTAGAGAACTTTGTGATATCAAAAAATCAAAAAGCTATTGGTGAACTTAGAGTTATTGATAAGTCAAAGTGAAGATGTGAAGAATAAGATCTCGAAAGCTCAAAATTCTCTTATAGAGAACTGAAGACATCTACAAGCTATATCAAATATGGGATACTAGAGATCTCGATAAGTCATTATACTTATCGAGATGTCAAGTGTTCTATAGACCCAAACTGGAGATCTCGAAGTACAATCTCAAAGTACAGAGTTGCAGATCAGTTCAATATCCAAGATAATCAATCAACAAACAATCCAACAGCTGGATTGACAAGTCTACAAAAAGTAGCTTGAAGAGTATGCAAAATCAATGGTAAAGATTAACTGACAGAGGAAGATTAAAGTGAACACGGGATGCCAAAGATATGCTAAGCTAGAAATGGAAGAACTACTTTTCTATAAATAGAAATGACAAGTGACAGTTTAGAAAAGCTAATAGCATGTCTTATTACACCCTGTGTAAACCAGCAGTTAACTGAACTATAAAGTTAACGCTGGTCTTTAGTCAGTAGTAACAATTTAGATCAAATTTCTTGTAACACTCTCAAGAAGAAGCTAAGCTCTTTATCAACAAAGAGCCTAGAAATTTTGTAGCAAAACAGTCTTAAATTTAATATAAAATTAAGTGAGTTTTGAAGATCTATGTTCTTTATTTTTCAGCAAGCTAAAATCTGCATGAACACATCTTACTACAAGAATTAATTTACTTTGTTCAAACCATAAACATTCAAGAAAAGCCTAAAAACAGTAAAACACATTCACCCCCTGTGTGTTATTCATTACCTAACACCAATGTCCACTTTTATCATTACCCGTTCAAGGATAACTTTTAATAGAATCAATGTATATTAATTCTCGTATATAAATATAATAACTTTAGGTCTAAGGACCATTATATCATTTTGACTGTGAGAATTACTTATGATACAACAGACATATAGAATCTCACATTGGTTCTGTCCAGCACCATGTACATATACATCTGCCTGTATTTTTGACTTTAGTATCATTATACCTATGATCAATGAGATGTGATCATTAGTCAACAAACATACCAGTCTTAATGCATTATTATTGTCCCTTAATAATAATACTCGACTAGGGACTTTTAGAAATATTGATATTATTCTCATAATCTCATTTCTAAGTCACATACTTAGAGATATAAAATTGCATATCATATTCCAAGGAGATTCATCAATCTAACATTTATATCGCAGTAAATTAAGAATTAATAAATTATAAAGGGAATAATCGATAGAACATAAACATTAATAATCCTAATGTCTTAAACTAAAACATCATAGTGTTGTCTCTAGGGCACAAGCACTAACATATACAGGTGGGTATAGATCCACACTGCATCCTGACTGATCAGCAGGTTACAGTGCATATATTGGTTTTTGTGTTTAATCTAATTTATTGTTGATCGCCATTAACGACATTCCTTCATGAAAAGTTTATGATTACAAAACCAAACAAGATTTGATTCAAGAGATGAATCTAAGAATTTTTTGAAGTTCTTCTCAAAGAAATGTGATTTATGATTAAAGGCCAAAGAAGGACGATGTGTTATTTGCTCAACTATTTTAAATAAATAAGATGTTTTTGAAATCATTTAAAGATTATTTCCAGGAACTGCTTTGATATGGTACCTGGAAACCTATTATGATCCTTGCTGGGCATTTTTGGCTCACTCTTGCTTTGTGAATTCTTATTTCTTTCATCTTGGAATGAGGATTAAAGTGAAAAGCTTTTAATAGACAACAAAATTGGAGAAATCCTAGCCGCGAGAAGTTGGAGATGTCAGAATGAATAAGACGAGTTGGAGATGTCAGTTAGTCTAATGCTAGAAGGGCTACCATCGACTACTTTACAAAAGTGCCTACGAAAAAAGTTGCCCAATCGCCTCCGGCCCAGGTTAGCCTAACAAATTCATATCTCCATTTTGGGTTATTCTCAACAATGGAGTTACCGTAAAAAATATGGGGGATTTTGGGCCTTTAACGTATTAAAATCCAGCCCGATTGAGTTAAAGCACTATTATAGAATTGAAATATCTTTCTAAAAATAGCGACTGAAAGAGGAAATTTATTGCTAAGACATAAAACCATGAAATAAATAATGTTTCTCCATATGTTAGGGGGGAGCTGACTAGGGTTTATTTGCACATCTACAAGGAGACGCGGAATGAATTCGGGAAAAGGGAACCTAAGACCTACGGTTAGGGCTCCTCGATAAATAAAGATAGTATCCGCCTCCTAGTTATATGTCCTATCCCCAAGGGTGGCCAGAGTAATCCTAAGGTTATGAGGGAGTTTGTACATGGTGTTGAAAGCTTCTATCCTACCATATAGCTCATGGAAAGTATTACCATGGTTGTAAGAATCTAAATCAGAAAGAAATGGATATTCATCCCCTCTAGTATTAATCATGTTTATGAGAGAAGTATAAGGAGAGCGAATTTGAATAGCGGTACCTATTTTAGAAGTGTTCATCTTGGCCAGCCTAGCAAGGTCGCGATCCGCCATTGATGTTCTTGGGAAGGAGGCTTGAAACTCAGAAAATGGTTGAAGGTGGTGGAGCTACGGTGGAAAATAACGCTGGAAATCACCTTCTTAAGAGAGGAGCTTGAGAGAAATTTGAGAGGAATTTGTGAGTGAGAGGTGAAATGAGAAGCTCTACCTCTCACCATACTCACATAGCAGAATCAAGGGAATCGACAAAGGCCTATTAAAATAATGTCCCAATAAACAAAAGCCCACTTAAAGGGACGCTTATGGGACAATCTAGAAGGTCGGAAGGAATGTGAAGGGTCCATAATCGACCAGAGCTCTGATCGAATAAAAGTTGACCTTGATCGAAGTTTTGTTCGATTAGTATGATAGAAAATAACTTAGTTCGACCAGAGTCCTGATTGAATAAAAATTGGCTTTCATCCAAGTTTTATTCGGTTAGAGTGGTAGAAAATTACTTAATTCGACCAAAGTCCTGATCGGTGCAAAAGGTGACTTAAATCGAATATTTACTCGACTAGAGTGTCAAAAATAAACATAAGTCGATCTGCATCCTTATCGAATCGATCAGGAATCCTGATCAAAATCAATTAGACCTCAATGTCAAAAAATAATATTAGTCGATCAGCATCCTGATCGAATCGATCAGGAATCCTGATCGAATTTCCATTAGACCACAGTGATAAAACCAAAGTTAATCGACCAGGATCCTGGTCGATTTCGATCAGGAATCCTGATCGAAATCTTAGTCGAACAGGATAAAAAAATTATGAGTTAATTCGACCAGGATCCTGATCGATTTCGATCAGGGATCCTAGTCGATCTAGCATAAGTTATGGTCTAAAAGAGGGAAAAATTCCAGAAAATAAGGAAAAATGTAACGCCCCCAAATCCGGGGTCAGAGGATTTGGTCGTCACTATGAAATCTCAATCCAAATTAACCTGTTTAATCAATAAATAAATGCCAGCAGAAGATAATTATGATTTATGACCCCAAACTACTCCAAGATCTTTTAAGGTTACAGTTCTAGAAACAAGATATCCAAATTCCACAAATAAATTTTTCACTTTCTTTTAAAACTCTTTTCAACCAATTTCAACTCAAAACTAAACCCACTAGTATAACTTTGAAATGAAGTATACTAGGCCCAAATAAAATAACACAAATATAATACAATATAATATAAACAGCTTTATACAATAAACCTTACACTAGTTCGCAAACCCTGGACCAACCACCTTCCAAAAGCTTCTTTTTTGCTTCCTCGAATTACGCAGCTAAACAGCACAAGCTAATCCCCACTGGAGGTTAAATTTGAAAACAGGCAAGTATGAGCGGAAGAAATACTCCGCAAGATCATTATAGCGAATATAGGGTCGTTTTGACATAAAACCGACATCTGCATTAGAGTAGAACATTTAAAATAATAATTGCTGAATTATAAAATTTTAGTTGAGGAACCCCAGAATTGATTCCTTAATTATATTCAAAACCATTTTGATTTTTTTGAGCGAATTGCTTCAGCAATACTTTGAATCTTAACGAGAATAAAACTCGTAAAACAGTGTTTACGGAAATATTGTAAACCACAATAACATGAAACCATGATTATTGATTGAATCATGAACTTTACTCAATACCGAACTCTTGGAATTAATACTTATTTTGCTGTCATATCAAATTAGATATCAATACGAACTTTGATGCTCACAACATTCCATACTGAAGTCAACATCAATCATCTATACTAATACCACCTTTGATATTTAACAACAACGTAAGTATCAGCATAAATCAGAAACTGAATCAAAACCCCATTTTTCCTATTATTCCAAAACAGAAACAGTTGATAAATCATTTATTCTATAATTATCAAAACAATAAAGAAATTTAGATATCAATTTAGATTGGAACCAATAATATTTCATGTTGTTCCCGATGATCAGTCGCGAAACAACACCGGTATCCCGCAGCCATACCGTAAATATAGGTACTACCCGTATCCCGAAGACATACAGTACCTATAGGGCGCCAGAAAAGGCATAACTAGCCTTGAAAGATATTACAGCTGGACCGATATCTCGATCACCTACGCTGTAACCAATAACCAGTAACCATTCCAATCTTAAAAACCTTTTTATTGAAAAAGGAGCCGAATCCTTCGACATCCTAAATAATTTTTATTCCCCCATTCACTTGGGCAGGAATACTCGCAACAAAATCAATTTTCTCAAAATCCAAAACATTTATAAATCCAGTAATTTGATAAGTAAAACATTTAACTATTCTGAACATAGAATAGTTAGTATAGATGATTGATGTTGACTTCAATATGGAATGTTGTGAGCATCAAAGTTCGTATTGATATCTAATTTGATATGACAGCAAAATAAGTATTAATATCAAGAGTTCGGTTTTGAGTAAACTTTATGATTCATTCCATAATCATTGCTTCTTGTTATTATTGTTTACGATATTTCCGTAAATACTGTTTTACGAGTTTTATTCTTGTTAAGATTCAAAGTATTGCTGAAGCATTTCATTCGAAAGTATCAAAAAGAGTTTTGAATACAGTAAGAAACAAGTATCCGATTCTTTAATAAAAAATTTGTTTCAGCAATTACGATTTTAAAAGTTCTGCTCTAATGCAGATGTCAGTTTTATATCAAAACGACCCTATATTCGCTATAATGATCTTGCTGAGCATTTCTTCCGCTCATACTTGCCTGTTTTTAAATTTAACCTCCAGTGAGGATTAGCTTGCGCTGTTTAGCTGCGTAATTCGAGGAAGTAAAGAAGAAGCTCTTGGGAGGCGATTGGTCCAAGGTTTACGGGCTAGTATAAGTTTTATTGTGTAAAGTTGTTTGTATTATATTATATTATAGTTGTATATTTTATTTGGGCCTAGTATACTTCATTTCGAAGTTATACTAATGGGTTTAGTTTTGAATTGGATTTTGTTAAAAAGAGTTTTAAAAGAAAGTGAAAAATTATTGGTGGAATTTGGATTTCTTGTTTCTAGAACTGTAACCTTAAAAGATCTTGGATTAGTTTGGGGTCATAAATGATAAATATCTTCCGCTGGCATTTGTTTATTAATTAAATAGGTTAATTTGGATTGAAGTTTTTTAGTGACGACCAAATCCCTTGACCCCGGATTTGGGGGCGTTACAAAAAATTCCAGAAAAATAAGGAACAATTCTAGAAAATAGAGGAAAATTCTTGGAAAATACCAGAAAATTCTTAAAAATGGGAATAAAGGAGTTTTAAAAATACCCTAAAGCCACGAACAAGGCAAATCTTTGTAAATGTGTAGGTCGCTCCATACTTTACGCAGAAAAAGATCCCCTGTAAGGGATCAAATGAACTTAACTTCCGTAAAATCTTTTACGATTTCTCGGAAGTTGGGGGGCAAATGATAGGGAGAAAAATAAACCCTGGTTACGTAAATTAGTATCGCGTTAATTATGCCCGGATTGGACCAATAATAAATCCCATTTTAAAGGGACCAAATTAGTATCGTAATTAATTAATATGGGAAAAATAAGTTGATAAATAAAGTCCAAATAAGGATATAATTCCTTGTGGATCAGCCTCCAAAAGGCCTTATAGGATAAGGAATCAGTTTCCTACTTCCTAGGACTCCAAAGTCCACTCTAATTTTGAGATTTGTTCACCAAGTCTCCTAACCCTAACCTAATTCAAAGGCATCCCATGCCTATATAAGGGGTCTCACCCCATAAATCAGAACTACGTTTTTGACTTGATCCTTGGCAAAAAGCAAGGTACGTAGACATCTTGTGAAGGCAGATCGAGTCACGAAACATAAGAGCAGTTAAATCGAGCCTCAAAGCTCACGAACCGTAGCAATAAGTACACCCTAGGTTTTTATCCATAACAATAATTAACCATAACATATTTACCAAAATTCAGAATATTAAAATCAGCTTTCTAAAATCTAAAAATCGCTGTTTCAAGGCCTGTAATGACATCCAATGGCTTAAATATTCAAATCTGACTTTGCCAGTCTTGCTTAGTGATCCAATTCCAGTCGGAAAACACATATTATTTGCACCAATCAGACACTCAAAACAGATTTCACCAAATCTGTTCAGGTTTCCTAAAAATCATATCGTATACAATCTCAATAATTAAAAAACATATATCACATATACACATACATCGATAATTACAACCATCACATAAGTATACAATACATCATGAATATCATATATATATTTGCAAAATCATATAATATAAGCATATACACACAATAAAAATCATATACATGCTCAAATATATCACAATTGTAAACATACAACCGAATTAAAATGTTTTGCAAGTAGCGTTGATGCCATTGTTAGGGTTCCTAGCACATACACGGCGGAAAATCAAAAATAAATATGAAAACGAAACCCCAAATGCAGGATCCATGCGAAACAAGACATCTAATTCGGAGATTGTATGTTGACCTTAAACGAAACTTTTACAATTAATGAATAATGGAGGTCCGAGCTTGAATCACCACATATCTCGTATCTACGATTTACGTCTCTACCAGTATCCACACGAACACTTGATCTTCAAAGGAGGAACGATGTACTAGCACCCAAGGCTATTTTTCTGTATCTCTCTCTTTCTGAGAAGGCTAGGATTTTTCCAAAATAACATTAGGTTAAAATCTGATAATAGTGTTAAAGTCTGATGCCATGAAATCATGTTAATTATTTAAATACTGATATTTAATCCCAGCTAGTTGATACATGATAAACTCTAATTATCTGAATAAACTCTGATATTGGTCAAACTTGTGTTGACTAATAAATCCTGACAATAGCTAATTAAATACTGATAATGGTCAAATCTTGATATTTTAAATTTATTCAAAATATGTTTTTGGTCAGTATTTTAATTATAGTATTGAAGTAGTATTTTAGTGGGTAAATTTACATGCTTACAGATGTTAATTGATGGCGTGAGGATAGGAAAAACGATTGAGTAATCTACCAAACATTACTTTGGGTAACTGTGCACGTTTAACTGCCATAATTATATGCTTTCATGATTACATTTTAGTCAATAAGTTTATGCTACGTGTCCCACTAAGGATAATCATTTCTGAGTATTGGAGTAGAGTGTTAAAAAAAATCAATTTTTGATTTCTAATTATCACTTTATTAATTTTTGATTATCTTCTTACTCTCTTACTCTTTTTTCTTCTCTCGAGCCTAAACTCTGAAACCCTAATAAGTCTTTATGCTTCTTATTTACAGAAAAATCATGACTTCACATGCTTCTTCAAAACCCTTTACTCATGGCGGTACCAAAATTTGTTACAAATAATTATGTTGCGATTCTGGACAACAATGGAATAAATCTTGATTTTCATATTTTTCAAAATTTCTTAAGGTCGAGTGAAGTTGGATATGCTCTAACAGCTCCAACTAATGTTTCTCAAGACCAGGTTCTTGCTTTATGGAGTACTGGTGTGTAATGATGGTGGAGCTTCTGGGACTCCAAACATTGTGTTTGAATTTGACAACAAATCTAGGGTTGTCACTCCTCAAATAGTGGGAGATCCTCTTCAACTTCCCACTCATAACTCTTGCTCTGCATTTGTGAGAGATGCTGAAATAAGAAAATTCTTCAATGAAATTGGCTATGACAAATATATGAATAATCTGGGCCAACTGAAAAGGAATGGGCTAAGGAAGGAGTGGAACTTCTTCTTTGATTGCATCACAAGGGATTTCAACAACAAATGCACAAACTTTGATGCCCTTCCAATAATGACACAGAAAACTGGGTACTCTCTAATTTATGGTGCAAATTATGATTTTGGTAGAGTTGTTTTATGTTTTATAGGGGATAGATTAAATGCTGATAGGAATATAGTATATAATGCTAGATTTTGTCAGTTGATTTTTAATGGTTATTTCCCTGATACCCCAATCCCTGCTAATGAAATTATGTCAGTTTTTAAGCTCACCAAGAGAGCTTTTTCTGATCTAATTTCTAAATATTCAGAATAGGTTATTCTTGCACCTTTAAAGTTGCCACTGATTTCCAGGAACTTGCTAATTGCAAAGATTCTTGAGACTTATAGTCTGAAAAACCAACAGAGTGCTAAGCTGCAGGAAATAACAATAGGGAGCCCACCTGTAGCTCACCCCATCACTGTAACCCAAACACTTCTACAAACACAATCCACCTCAGGTACCTCACAAAAGACACATGTTGTAAAAAGAAAGGAACAAGCAGAGTTGGCTGATAGGGTTATTGTTTCAATTGAGAATCCACAAGACATCATTGGCCAATCTGTTAGGTCGAGTGCTGTAAATGCTGATGTAGCACAGGAAATGGATTTTGTACAAGCTTTTCATTCTTCTAAACCTTCAGAATATGTTAGGAAAAGCTTATATTGGATGAAGAAAATGCTCCTTTATCATCAAAATTCAAGAATTTAAAAACTTATTATACTTCAAGTCCAGTTGTGATATGAACTGATTAGGGCACAACCACTCGTGATGTTGTTCAAACTAGTGATGTTGGTCAAAATGGTGATGATGTTCAAACTGGTTTGAGCCCAAGGCTAAAGAAAATAAAGTTGGTCAAAGCCTACGTATCTCAAAATCTGATGAATATCAAGAAAGAAATAGATGAGGAGACAGGGGGTGTATTCATTCCACCAATGACAAATACTGATGCTCAGCACTAGTCAAATGTTGATGCACCTGAGATAGTTACTGAATCTCCAATGAAGCCTAACAGTAAAGAGTGGGAGAGATTACTCATGAGCAAGTAGAGCAGTCTCTCAAGAGGCTATAGAAGCAAGGACTATTACCTAAATCTAGCACACAAGAACCTATATCTCAAAGAGATATAGCAGCTACTGCAAATACTGATCATGTCCCACAAGAACCTGCACTTCAAAGTAGTGTAGTAGACATTGAAGATATAGAGCCTCTTGCCTCAACGCTAACTCAAGAATGGCATGAAATTGCTGCTACTAAGGTTCATGCAGAAGTTTCTCAAATCAAGGACTCTGTAAGAAAAATGATCCTAAAAAATACAAGAAGAAAGCTGGCTTCCAAATGGGAACTGTAGATGAGCCAGATTCTGATACTGAGGAGAGGGGTACATGAGAACCTGGGTGTCAAACTCCTCCAGCAATTCCTGAATCTTCAGCCCCACAAGAACCACTACCTCAAAGTGGTAGTGAAGGCTTGACTCCTGGTCTAGTAATTTTAGTTGTTGATTTTAATGGAAGGATTTATCCAACACCTACACCAGCTGAAATTCTCTAAGTTCAACCTTTGAATGTCTACATAGAAGCTGATCCTTTAGAAGCACACGCTATAAATACTGATTTATCTTTATCAGCATTTAATTTAAATACTGATTCAGTATTATCAGCATTTATTTCTAGTTTAAATCCTAATGACATGACTGTGATTAGACCTTTATAAAGGAATGCATCTAGTCATATGATCACATACAACTTTTCTCAGCCATCGCTAATATCTGCAGGACAAAATTATCTGAGCCTTTCATGTGAGAATGAGAGAAAAAATCTAGAGAAAAAATAGAATTCAAAAGAGGCAGGATCCCTACCTGGCAAAGGGAGAGGTAGATGAGTGTCGGGATTTAGTTAATCCTTGTGAGGAAACTCTGACTATTAAAAGTCATGAGATGAGTGGTGTGAGGAGTATAAGACTAATTTAAATGGATATAGAGATTTAAGTATTTTATTGAAAATTTGCAGGTGCATAGAGTACTAAATAAATAGCTGCTGAACAACAGTCTATAGACCCTCAGATAAACTCTGATGTACCAAGCTCTGATAATCTCCCTACAGGTCTAAGTACAGATACTTTCCTTCAGTCCACTCAATCTTTCATTCCATCTCATGTTATCCTCCATGTTCCTTCTGTTGATGTAGATGCAGAACAGTCCACTTAAGATGAGCCCATCATTGTATAATCACCACAGAATTCTACTAGTACTGAGGTCTTGGAAATAAATCATGATGTTCCACCTCATAAGGCCACCATTCTGGAAGCTATAGAGCTGAATGCTGATGACATGAAAGTTTCTGAAGAAGTTGATTCTCACACAGCCCCAATTCCTGATGATTTGCTAAATGCTGATGCAGAAGATGAAGCAGCTCAGTTACTAAAGGAGCCAATTGCTGATGAGAAATCAGTGCATGGGAGTGAGCCTAATGATGGAGATAATATCAATGTAGCATTAGATCCTAATGAGGATCTTGATGAAATTTTCTTCCCTGAAGGAATATCTAAACATGACAAGAAAAGGCAACTAGCTGACTTGAATGCCAAAAAGCAACATGAATCATTTGATGAACTTTGGATTTCTAAATGGAAGGATGCTCATTATCCAATCTTTGTTACTCATGTTGTTGAACATTTGGAGACAGCTGAGAAGAATATTCAAAATCCTGACATTTGAATCATCTCAAAGCTTCAGCCCTTCTAGTCAAGTCAGTTCAGAATACACAAGAATATGCGAACTCTCAAATCAACAAACTCAAGGAATCTATTCTTGAAACCAAGATGACCACATCCAAGGAGATCCAAAAATAATTAGCACCCATTCTTTCTAGACAAGAACAAATAGAAGCCAATAAGGTTAGATTGGAGGAAACTCAGAATAAGATGTCTGGGAAATTGAATGAGGTAGAGCAGTCAATGGACCTTGTAGTTTCCCTCTTACTTGGTGATGATGGCAAAAAGGGGGAGAAAGTGCTTAAATCTAAATGCAAGCAGATCAAACAGACAAATGCTGATAAGGATGGTCCTGATGGTCATATCAAATGCAGTAAGAAGGAGTTAGTTTTGAAGAAAAAAGGTGGAGATCTGATTGGTACTAGTGGTACATCTAAAACCACTAGTCAATCTAGACAAGGTGGATGAAGGAGATCTGGAAGGAAAGTCTCAAAGACTGTGCAAAGTAAAGAGCTGACTATGACTAAAACTCAACAAACTATGAAAGTCACAAATGCTGATGATGACCAAGGCATTCTGGAGATAGATCTGGTAAATGAAGCAAGCCAGTATCTATAAACACTGAAAGTGAAAGGGAAGAAAAAAAATTTGTTCTACAAGGATCCAAAGATTCAAGCTTTTGATTCTGAGGTGATCAGTAGAAGAATATTTGAGAGAGATAATCCAGGAGTTGATATGGAACAACTTAGGCTTTTGGAGGATGAATTCAAATCAATGAGATTAGCAAATACTAATGCTATCTCACCTTATGAAGATGTTCCTGGTAGCGGACTTTTAAAAGGAATAGTGATCAAGGAGGTCTGTCAAACTGATGTTGAAAGGTCTTTGAGGTCTCAAGCAATTTTAAATGCTGACAGGAGTTATAAGGGGAAAGAGAAAATTGGTGAGAAATTAAAGTCAAAATGTAAAGAAAAGTCCAAGAAGAAATTAGCATATAAAGTTTCAAAATATCAAACACTGATAGATACAATCTATTCAGTAGTTGTAACTTATGATGGTGCTGATGAAGAGAAGATTCAAGCAAAAAAAGCCAGCTAGTTCACAAGAAAAGAAAGATGATTTCTGGAGCTGATTGGGATGAGTACAACTGATACCAACCTCTGAAAATGCTCAAGTTGATAAAGAAATAGTTGCTGAAGCTCAACCAGTCACAACCACTGATACTACTCAAGTTGTTGACAGTTCAAGAAAAATACAAGCTGATTTCGCAAATCCTGATTCAGATAATGTAAACTATGATATGCCAGAATTGAACTTGGAAAAAAGAAGAAGTTATTATGGGGAAGCAAAAAGCCTGCACCAGTAAGAGATTCTTCTGAGACTATAAACAAGATCTATAGTGGAAACTCTCAGTCTAGAAGAACTAGTAGAACAAGTGGCTTGGGATATTCAAAAGCTGATAAATATGTTCCTGATGCTTTAATTCTAAGGGAACCTGGATATCTGACAGGAATTGGAAATAATACAAAGCTTGAAGATTTATAAAAAAATTGTGTCAGTACACATTGTGAATGATAGAATTGGTGAAAATCTAATTTATTTTGCAAAGTCTGGAAGAAGGTTGAGGCTTACTCAAGAGCATTTGAAGAATAAACCATGGCAGGAGTTGGAATTTGTCACTACTTTACTTAAGGTAACCAACTCTGCTACTGCTAGATGGTCGGAATTTATGAAGAACTTGGTACACATGAAGCAGAAAAGAATGACATACAAGTGTAATTACATTCCAAAGTACATTAATAAATCCGGTTATATTGTTGATATGCCTGTTGGAGGAGCTAAAGTGGTCAAGTCTATTTGTGAAGCGGTTCTTACTTTCAATCCAGATGGAAAGAAAGTTATTCTCTTAGAACTTGATGATCTGTCTTTTGAAGGAGCAAATCTGCATGACCTCAGAGCTGCTGTTTATCAAAATGATGAATCAACAGAGGAGCTCAAGGATATCAAACAGAGAATGGAAATGTATGTAAATGTTCTTGAAGATATTCTACTCAATAAATTCCTTGATAAAGCTACTGATTGTACCAGAGTTCAAGACTGAAGATAAAGTCTAAAGACATTGATTGTAAGATAGACTATTTGTTTGTATTTCTGCATTTAGATAGTTTTGACATCATCAATAAGGAACTTGTTCATAATTACATAATGCACAAGTTAGGGAGATTTTTAGAAGAAATTGATGACATCATCATATAAACTATCAGAGTTTATTTATCAATATTTGATATCACAGTTCAGAAGAGGTGACGTCATCAGTGATTGTCATCAACATTTGTTGATCAGTATTTGACATCAGCATTTGATCACTTCAGCTGAAAGTCAGGAGATATCGAATAAGGTAATGATTTGAAGAATATATGTCGGTGTAGGACTTTACTTCTTGTAGCAATCAATATATGGATATATTTTAGGATTCTTATTGTAATAGAATATGATTTCTTATTGATTCTGAAGATGTGCATTATATAAGCAAAGATTAGGTTTACGCTATAGGTGACACGAATTGATATATCTTTTATGTTACCTAGCAGATCTCAAGGATATATGTTCATCCTTTGAGAGAGAAGTTTTGTAATCAGTTTTTACCAGTCAATACAAAACTTTATCGTTATATTGAGTACTTAATTCAATTTGTTTGCACAAACTGTATTCACCCCCTCTATAGTTATATTAAGGACCTAACAGTATACTTTAGAGGTCAAGTGTCAAGGCACCTGTAACACCCCCAAATTCAAGGTCGGGAATTCGGGTCGTTACGATCACTTAATATTGACTAATAAATAATTAATCCTCTTTTCACATCATTACTCGACCTTTTAACCAAACTCACACACACACAGGTTATATGCTCAGAAACATTACTAAATTAACGTTAAAGTATTTAAGTTATTACAGACCAAAGGAAATTATCTCAAAAGAGTGAATGCCGAGAACAGCTCTACATGAGACTGACTCGGGTCACAAATAGTCTTGGTTCAAGTACTCAAAAGGAAACTATCTCTATTCGTCTACCTGAGGTGGCTGGCGGACGAACAGTCTACGGTACTCACGGGCGTCCCCTACCCGTTTGCGGGCAGTCATCCTGGTTCGGGCCATGCTGGTAATCTGTTGTGATATGATATTTATAAAAGCAAGAGTGAGCACTAATGCTCAGCAAGATATAGATATCCATTATCTCAATATAATCATTTAGGGAAAAACAACCATTAGGCATTGTATAACCAAGGTTTCTAAAAGTTTATATGCTTGTCAATTTTATGAAAAACTCAACTTTAACTGTATCAGTTTAATCGGCTTATACTCGTACTCATTTTATCTCAAAATCTCAATATGATGCTTGAACCAAGATTCTCATATGGATGTGATATATGAACATCAACATCCTTATTTAAAACTCAGCCTTATCGGCCTTCTGTTGTAGGTTTCGCAACAATTTATCCAAAGTGGAGGAAGGGACTATACTGGAATAAACCACGTACCGGTGATCAGCCGAATACGAAATTTTCTCTACTAGTAGAAGGAATACAAACCTAGCCGCCTTTGGGCTTATCAAGACATTACACGATGGTTGCCCATTTCCGTGCAAGTCCGAAAGTCAATGGTCACAGAGACCACATAACTGTATACTGCGCCACTCCGCGCTTGGTCACTACCCGATACCTCTCCGTGCCGGGTAAGCCACATTCCAGTCCCAAAACAATTATATCATTTACATAAAATCCTTTATCGAAGGAATAGATCGTTCTCAGTTGACCTTTAAACAAGGTAATTTATCCGTCACTTTTATTACAATTGATTCTTGGGAGTTGTCGGAGTTTTGAATTTAAAATCGTTTTCTACCCTTAACCGTAGTAGAGTTTTACATATATTGTTCACTTGTTTTTCATTGAGCGAGGAAGCAAAACCTTCATGCTTCTAGACTAAGTTCCCTAAGATTTTGATAAGTTTCAGATGATTGATCTCTTCCGAGAAATTTTGAATAATTTAGAAAGTATCCTTGGGAACTATGTCTATTTTTAAATGATTTTTTTTTAGGTACTTAATATTAAATATTTACGGTCTCATAATATTTTTATGAAGGGTCCAATGAATTGATAAAACCTTAAGTACAAAATGTTTCTTAATAAGGTTCAATGAATTGATAAAAATCTTAATTAAATACTTAAGACGGGATTCGACATCTTATAATTATCCTTCGAATGGTTACATACGTTTTAGATAGAGTGAATTGATTTAAAAACTTTTCAATATTACTTTAAGTATTTTCCGGATATTTTAGTAACTCTTTAGGTATTACTTATAAATAAATAGTCAAGTAGGATATCCCTTGAGTGAGTATTCGATTACCTCTTTTAGTTATAAATCAAATCTCAATCGCTCGTTTGATATGTATGTTACGCGAAAGTACTTTATTTATTGAAATCGAAATTTTCCGCGTCCGGCTTGTTCCGGGATTAAATTGATTTAAAACTATCTCCGACTCCCACTATCTTGTATTATATTAAAATTACGTTTCAATTTCTCATACTCGTATAAAACGAAGTTCGTCTCCGTAAATAATCACATAATTGGAATGTATTGATATCACAGACAAGCATATATTTTCGAATTGTAAATCATGACATCAATATCACAAAAGTATATATAGCATGGATAATTTGTGTTAGGGTTTCGTAAACTTGCCCCGAGTGCTAGGAGTGGTATGGTCTCGGGGCTTTTGTTGGCGATCTAAAATCAATAACCAACGATCTTAGTTAGTACGCGATTATCGATTCGCTTTACTAAAACATTTTTATAAAATCGAAAAATTAATATTTTCTTAAAATTCTTTTTGGATAGTCTTCCTTGCTGCATTATTTAATTATCATGATTTTTCCAAATTTTCGAAATCATTTTTAGCCTTTCAAAATTATTAAGCAAGTGGCCTATGCGCAGTTGGCTTTTCGTATGAACGCTCTACACTAAAACGATCATAACTTTTAAACCGTAAATCCCCTCGTGACGATCCACACATGTACAGAAACTACAAATCAAGATCTACCCAGTGATGGCCAGTGACTCACAAATTTCAAATATTTACATGGCCGAATACACTGCAGAAGGCAGACCAAGTGCAATAGGCTCTATATTCCATTTCTACTACTTGTTCTTGACACAATCACTACTTATGACCAACACAACACTTCTTACTTCTCAAGATCCACCCACATACACCTTATATACTTTATCTATCATCAAATACAAGTATCACAACTCAAAAACTCAAGTACTTAGCAAGAATATGAGTAAAACAACCTTACACATACACAAACTCTTGGATCTTGACACTACATCATAAATAACTCTTAAACCCACCCTTAAAACTTTAAAGAGTTGGAAGTTATACCTTATTGAGCACTAGGAGGGTTAGTACTAAGGTGATTAGGGCTTGGTTTGCTTGAAAAACACTTAGAAGGGCTAGATCCTTAAGAAACAAAACCAAGAAATAAGTTAGAATTTTGGAGTTACTTTTCAGCACCTCATTCAAACATTTTTATAAAATTGAAAAAAACTAATTTGAGGCTGAAATTTGGTACGAATCTTACACAAGATATGTAGAAGATATGGTAAAAATTTCATGACATTTGAATGCGTACATTTTGTGTTATGAATTTTTCTTTCTCCCTTGCTCAGAAAATCCGAACTGCTGGAATGTAAAATGGGAGAGCTTTAAGTGAGGGAAAAGAGGGTTGTTTTCTTTTGTGGATGAAGTGTGGGAGTGTATAATGAATATATGGGATGTATGCAGCAGATTTGACAATAATTTGGCAAAGGTATAGGTTGGTTTGATTGTGTGATGAAGTGAGAAAAGGGAGAAGTATGGCTTGTGTACTTGTTTGTCTCCCATCACTATTCAACACTATTCCACTAACTATTCTAGTTAACTTCTAATCATCTAGTTACACTCCTAACTACTAGTTAGGACTTGGTTATGCATGGCCAACTTGCATGGGATTTAATTTCTCATTCCTTTATTTATCGTAAACGCAATCGTCATTCCATTCCAATAGTTTTCACGTATAACGACTTGTTTCGTAGCGATTTCTTTTATCGCTTATAATACTATAACCAATTCCATTCCTTCTCTTGATCATAGAAACACCTTGATATATTATTTATTTCATGTAGTATTCCCGGTTCTACGCCATTCTTTACGGATACGAAAAAACGTAGTATAATCGTAAATCTTCGAATTCCGTCGGCTTTTACATTCACTTATTTTCCTCGATAAACAAGAATATGATCTCGGATTCTCAAAATTCCACTATTCATTTTATGATGATCCCCATACGTATTACTTAATCAGCTCAAGTTACTATTCACAGAAGTTTTAAAATATTACAAAAAATCAGGGTTCTTACAGTCTCCCCCCCCTTAAAAGGATTCCGTCCCGGAATCAATCCACAAATAGATGGGGGTACTTTTCTTGCATGTGACTCTCTAATTCCCAAGTCGACTCCTTGACGTTGTGATGCCTCCATAAGACTCTGACTAGATTGACACTCTTGTTCCGGAGTACTTGCTCTTTTCGGTCAATGATTTCGACTGGCTGCTCAATATAGGACATATCTGGTTGAAGGTCTACTTGCTCATGCTCCACTATATGTTTGGCATCCGCATTATACTTCCTCAACATTGATACATGAAAAACATTATGGACCTGCTGAAGATTTGGAGGTAAAGCTAACTCGTATGCCACGGGTCCTATCCGTCTTAGAATCTCGAAAGGTCCAATATAACGGGGGCTCAGCTTCCCCTTCTTCCCAAATCTCATCAATCCTTTCCATGGTGACACTTTCAGAAACACCTGGTCACCCACTTCATACTCTCTGTACTTTCATGCCAGATCGGCGTATTTACGCTATCGGTCTTGGGCTGCTGCTATGCGTCCTCTGACTAATTGAACTATGTCCCTTGTCCTTTGCACCAAGTCGGGATCTAGTAACTTTCTCTCACCTACTTCATCCCAATACAAGGGCGAACGGCACCTTCGGCCATACAACGCCTCGTATGGGGGCATTCCGATACTCGCATGATGACTATTGTTGTAAGCAAACTCTATCAAAGACAGGTGTTCATCCCAAGAACCCTTAAAATCAATTACACATATTCTCAACATGTCCTCCAATGTCTGGATGGTTCGCTCACTTTGTCCATCTGTTTGCGGATGGTAAGTGGTGCTCATGTTTAGTTTGGTTCCTAGGCATTCCTGAAAGCTCCTCCAAAATCTGGAGTTGAATCGAGGATCTCGGTCAGATACGATAGCTACTGGCACTCCATGCCTTACCACAATTTCTTTAATGTATAGCTCCGCTAATCTATCCACTGTGTAGGTTTCCTTGATTGGGAGAAAGTGCGCTGACTTGGTTAGTCGGTCTACAATTACCCATATTGCATCATGGTTAGTCTTAGTTCGGGGTAATCCTACCACAAAATCCATAGCCATCTGCTCCCATTTCCACATCGGAATTTCTAAGGGTTGCAAGAGTCCGCTTGGTCGCTGGTGTTCTGCCTTTACTCTCTGACAGGTCATACACTTACTGACCCACTCCGCTACATCCTTCTTCATGTTAGGCCACCAGTAGTACTCTTTCAAATCTTGGTACATTTTAGTGCTTCCTGGGTGGACCGTATATCTAGAGCTGTGTCCTTCCCGTAAAATTTCATCCTTTAGTTCTTGGACGTTAGGGACCCATATCCTGTAGGCATGCCTCCTGATTCCTTTCTCGTCTGGGTCACACTTGGCCTCCTCTCCGCTTACCAGTTCCTTGTTCTCCCTCAACACTATTTCTTGGCATCGCCTAATCTTTTCCAGTAGCTCCGGTCGCATAACCATCTCATACAAACCTTCGGTCCCTGGCTCAGTGACCTTGACCTCAATCTCTAACTTGTCAAATTCTCTGATCAAATCCTCTGACGTGGTGATCCTTTTCAATCTTTCCTTACGACTAAGGGCATCGGCCACCACATTGGCCTTCCCCGGGTGATAAAGAATTTCGCAGTCGTAGTCCTTAATCAATTCTAACCACCTTCTCTGCCTCATGTTTAGCTCCTTCTGGGTGAAGATATATTTAAGACTCTTGTGGTCAGTATAAATTTCACACTTTTCTCCGTATAGGTAATGTCTCCACATCTTAAGGGCAAACACTATGGCGGCTAATTCTAAGTCATGGGTGGGGTACCTCACTTCATATTCCTTTAATTGCCTGGATGCATAGGCAATCACCTTACCGTGCTGCATCAGCACACATCCTAAACCCTTATGGGACGCATCACTATAAATCACAAAGTTCCCTTTATCGTCTAGTAGGGCCAGCACTGGGGCCGATACCAACCTTTTCTTCAATTCTTGGAAGCTCTCCTCACATTTCTCCGTCCAAACAAACTTTTCTGTTTTCCGAGTAAGTCTAGTCAACGGGCCTGCTATCTTGGCGAAATTCTTTACAAACCTTCGATAATACCCGGCCAGTCCAATAAAGCTTCTGACCTCGGTGGGCGTGGTTGGTTGTTCCCAATTAGCGACAGCTTCTATCTTTGCGGGGTCTACGAGAATTCCTTCCTTACTAATCACATGACCCAAAAACTGAATTTCTTTCAACCAAAATTCACACTTTGAGAATTTGGCATACAATTTTTCTTTCCGTAAGATTTCCAATACTATCCTGAGGTGTTCCGCATGTTCCTCCTCCGACCTAGAGTAAATTAGAATATCATCGATGAAGATTATCACGCATTCATCCAGATACTTCTTAAAACTCTGTTCATCAGATCCATGAAAGCTGCGGGCGCGTTAGTCAAACCAAATGACATAACCAGGAACTCATAATGTCCGTACCTAGTGCGAAATGCAGTCTTAGGTATATCTTCCGGTTTGATCTTAAGTTGATGATAACCTGTCCTAAGGTCAATCTTGGAAAAACACGTGGCATCCTTTAGTTGGTCAAAGAGGTCATCTATTCTTGGCAATGGGTACTTGTTCTTAATGGTCAGCTTGTTCAGCTCTCGATAATCGATGCACAGTCTCATGCTGCCGTCCTTCTTCTTCACAAATAATACGGGTGCACCCCACGGGGACACACTTGGTCTAATCATTCCTTTATCCAATAGATCTTGCAGTTGATCAGCCAACTCTTTCATCTCGACGGGGGCCAAATGATACGGGGCCTTTGATACTGGTGCCGTGCCGGGAGCTAAATCAATGGCAAATTCTATCTCCCGATCCGGAGGTAGTCCGGGAAGATCCTTGGGAAATACATCCTCAAACTCGTTAACTACGGGTATGGTGTGGATCTCAGGGGTTTCTCGTTTGGTATCCACCACGTGAGCCAAGTAGGCCTCACATCCTTGCCTTAAAAGTCTTTTGGTCTGCACCATAGTTAGAAACTTCTTGGTTTGCCATTGCCCCTTAATTATTACACTCTTACCACTAGGTGTTTTCAATTTTACTTTCTTCCCCTCACAATCAATCTGGGCATGGTTTCTAGATAGCCAATCCATTCCTAATATCACATCAAACTCCCCTAGTCGAAAGGGAATTAAATCTACTGGGTATCTTACTCCACCTAATTCTAGGTTGCAGTTAGCATAAACTTGATTTACAGGGATAATCTCTTGATTAGCTATTTCCACTTGCAAAGATTCTTTCAAAGGTTCCACTTTTAAGTTCAATTTTTCAGCAAATTCCTTAGACACGAAAGACTTAGTAGCTCCAGAATCAAATAGCACATTGGCGGAATTGGAGTTTAGGAGGAGCGTACCTGCTATAACATTGGTGTTCCTCACGGCATCTTTCACAGTCATATTAAAGGTTCTGGCAGTCGGCACTCTGTTAGATGCAGCTACACTACCCCTTGAGCTAGCTGGGGCCGCCGCAGGGCAGTCCTTCCTCATGTGTCCTGTCTTTCCGCACTGGAAACACTTAGCCGCTTCCTGGTTACAAGCTGTGGCATAGTGCCCCACCTTACCACATTTAAAGCATGTCACTGGTTTCTGCATACATTGCCCAGAATGCTTCTTACCACAGCTCTTGCATTCTGGCAGAGGGGGTCGTGGTTGGCTATGATAAGACATTCCCGTCTGGTTCCCGCTCCGGGCCACACTCACGCCCCCTGATCCCCCGAATCCTGTACTGCGGTTGGGTTGGGAGGCCGTCCCCCTGACAAACTTACTAGGGAAGCTTCCCCCTCCCACACTCCAGCTTTGACCATCAAACTTTCGCTTCTTAGTTTGCTTCATTTTCTGGCTCATTTCACTCCCTACTTCAGCTATCGTGGCCTTCTGCACTAGGGTGGCATAGTCAGTTATCTCCAGAATTGCCAGCTTGTTCTGAATCCACTGCTTCAATCCCTGTTGAAATCTCTCAGCCTTTTGCTCTTCGGTACCCACCAGTTGTGGCACAAACCTCGACAATTCTGTGAACTTAGCTTCATATTCCGCTACGCTCATATTTTCTTGTTTCAGCTCTAGGAACTTTCGCTGCATCTGAACCTCCATAAACTTCGGGACATACTTCTTTAAAAATAACTCAGTGAATCTTTCCCAAGTAACAATCCCTTGGGGCTCCATATTTTTCTTGGCTTCCCACCAATAGTTAGCCTCACCCTTTAAGAGATAAGTGGCAAAATTAGTCTTGTGGGCTTCTTCAGTGCCGATTCGCTCAAAGGTCTTTTCTACCTCTTTTAGCCAAGCCCTGGCCTGAACTGGGTCAGTAACACCGTGAAACTCTGGGGGCTTGACCGACTTGAAAGATTTAAATATATTAGCCATGGCCTGCTGGGGTTGCTGGGGTGGTCGTTGCTGCTGCAGGTTTTGCCTCAGAAGTTCTACAAACTGCTCCATAGGGTTCACTGGCATTTCCATCCCCTGAGTATCTTCAGCCTCTGACTCCTCATAGTCCTCATCATCATACTCATTTCGTTCTTTGTTAAATCTTAATGGTGGGGTCTGTGCTCGATGCCCTTACTCATTATTACTACCCTGGCCGCCAGATGCACCCGGGCGAGTTCTTGTTACTATTCTCCTTGGCGGCATTTTCCTGTTACATAAACTTATTTAGGTTGTTTCCACTTGCCAATTCTCATGCTTCCTGATTTGTTATGACAGTATGTAATTATGCAGGTATGAAAGAAGATTAAACCACAATCTAGAAATCGCAACTAAACAACATGATAATTATACATAATTTGGCCATACGCCGGGTCTAGGTACAACATACTGAATAATAAAAGTACAATCTGCCTTAATACAATAATCCTTAGCTGGTGGCACTATCAAAGACAACAACCTAGAACAACTATCACAAAACAACTAAGTACCACCACTGAGGAACAACAACCAACTACTAACAGTGTCCACTAGCCATGAGTAACATCACGAATCCGCCTCATAGCGTGAACCACAACCCTAATAACCTCGCACCTACTCACCAAGTCACGCTGGGGGGATAAGCGGTGAATCCTACCGATGGTCCTCTGCTCTATGCGGCGAATGGTCCTGCGCACGCGTCGGGCGCTGGGGTATCCTCGCCTAGCTCGGGCCTCTATCCTCATGTGCCGCTCGATGGAAAGCTGGTCCCTCAGCTCGGCAATACGGGCCTCAGCCGCTGTCAGATCAGTAGCATAGCGACCTACCACCCAGTCGTGAACTGCTAGGGATATGACTGGTAGGGGTGGTGGAAGTGGGGAATTTGTAGGAGTCGCTGCCACACCGTCAAGAATAGGGTCCATGCCATCGTCGGTCTCAGTCCGTGCGGGACTAACTGGTACAGGGGACGAGGTGGGTGTCCTCACTGGGGTGGCTGCCCCTAGCTCCGCCTCTAACTCCTCAGTCAGTGCAGTGACTCTAGCCTGCAGAGCTATCATCCTATCCATCAAATCTGCTACTCCCATCTCGCTCTCGAGCTCAGCGACTCGAGCCTGGGCTGCTGAGATCCGATCTAACAAACGCTCTATCGACCTCTGATGCACATCCACCCTCATCATCTCTGGAGATGAAACCTCCGTGCTGCCGTATGGAATATCCTCAGGAGGGGCTATCTCAGTGTCTGGCTCAGTGGGGTCCTCCTCCGAGTCCTCCTCAGGGTCAGTCTCCGGGTACTCGAATACCTCTAAGCCCACAGTGGGGGCAGGGTCTGCTACCTCGATCTCAGCTAAAAGGGCCTCATCATGCTCTCTCTCGTACGCCTCTACAGCCTCAGGGTCTAACACATCGGGTACCTACAAGTCATTTAACATACGTATTACTGTCCTTGGATACTTAAATCACCCCTAAGGGTTCTTAATATCAGTGCTACCCTCGTAGCCCGACTACGAACTCTATGTGAGTTCTAGTTCATTGATTCAGTTGATTCACCTAACGTTTCTGAGACTTATAACCTAGGGCTCTGATACCATTTCTGTAACACCCCCAAATTCAAGGTCGGGAATTCGGGTCGTTACGATCACTTAATATTGACTAATAAATAATTAATCCTCTTTTCACATCATTACTCGACCTTTTAACCAAACTCACACACACACAGGTTATATGCTCAGAAACATTACTAAATTAACGTTAAAGTATTTAAGTTATTACAGACCAAAGGAAATTATCTCAAAAGAGTGAATGCCGAGAACAGCTCTACATGAGACTGACTCGGGTCACAAATAGTCTTGGTTCAAGTACTCAAAAGGAAACTATCTCTATTCGTCTACCTGAGGTGGCTGGCGGACGAACAGTCTACGGTACTCACGGGCGTCCCCTACCCGTTTGCGGGCAGTCATCCTGGTTCGGGCCATGCTGGTAATCTGTTGTGATATGATATTTATAAAAGCAAGAGTGAGCACTAATGCTCAGCAAGATATAGATATCCATTATCTCAATATAATCATTTAGGGAAAAACAACCATTAGGCATTGTATAACCAAGGTTTCTAAAAGTTTATATGCTTGTCAATTTTATGAAAAACTCAACTTTAACTGTATCAGTTTAATCGGCTTATACTCGTACTCATTTTATCTCAAAATCTCAATATGATGCTTGAACCAAGATTCTCATATGGATGTGATATATGAACATCAACATCCTTATTTAAAACTCAGCCTTATCGGCCTTGTGTTGTAGGTTTCACAACAATTTATCCAAAGTGGAGGAAGGGACTATACTGGAATAAACCACGTACCGGTGATCAGCCGAATACGAAATTTTCTCTACTAGTAGAAGGAATACAAACCTAGCCGCCTTTGGGCTTATCAAGACATTACACGATGGTTGCCCATTTCCGTGTAAGTCCGAAAGTCAATGGTCACAGAGACCACATAACTGTATACTGCGCCACTCCGCGCTTGGTCACTACCCGATACCTCTCCGTGCCGGGTAAGCCACATTCCAGTCCCAAAACAATTATATCATTTACATAAAATCCTTTATCGAAGGAATAGATCGTTCTCAGTTGACCTTTAAACAAGGTAATTTATCGGTCACTTTTATTACAATTGATTCTTGGGAGTTGTCGGAGTTTTGAATTTAAAATCGTTTTCTACCCTTAACCGTAGTAGAGTTTTACATATATTGTTCACTTGTTTTTCATTGAGCGAGGAAGCAAAACCTTCATGTTTCTAGACTAAGTTCCCTAAGGTTTTGATAAGTTTCAGATGATTGATCTCTTCCGAGAAATTTTGAATAATTTAGAAAGTATCCTTGGGAACTATGTCTATTTTTAAATGATTTTTTTTGAGGTACGTAATATTAAATATTTACGGTCTCATAATATTTTTATGAAGGGTCCAATGAATTGATAAAACCTTAAGTACAAAATGTTTCTTAATAAGGTTCAATGAATTGATAAAAATCTTAATTAAATACTTAAGACGGGATTCGACATCTTATAATTATCCTTCGAATGGTTACATACGTTTTAGATAGAGTGAATTGATTTAAAAACTTTTCAATATTACTTTAAGTATTTTCCGGATATTTTAGTAACTCTTTAGGTATTACTTATAAATAAATAGTCAAGTAGGATATCCCTTGAGTGAGTATTCGATTACCTCTTTTAGTTATAAATCAAATCTCAATCGCTCGTTTGATATGTATGTTACGCGAAAGTACTTTATTTATTGAAATCGAAATTTTCCGCGTCCGGCTTGTTCCGGGATTAAATTGATTTAAAACTATCTCCGACTCCCACTATCTTGTATTATATTAAAATTACGTTTCAATTTCTCATACTCGTATAAAGCGAAGTTCTTCTCCGTAAATAATCACATAATTGGAATGTATTGATATCACAGACAAGCATATATTTTCGAATTGTAAATCATGACATCAATATCACAAAAGTATATATAGCATGGATAATTTGTGTTAGGGTTTCGTAAACTTGCCTCGAGTGCTAGGAGTGGTATGGTCTCGGGGCTTTTGTTGGCGATCTAAAATCAATAACCAACGATCTTAGTTAGTACGCGATTATCGATTCGCTTTACTAAAACATTTTTATAAAATCGAAAAATTAATATTTTCTTAAAATTCTTTTTGGACAGTCTTCCTTGCTGCATTATTTAATTATCATGATTTTTCCAAATTTTCGAAATCATTTTTAGCCTTTCAAAATTATTAAGCAAGTGGCCTATGCGCAGTTGGCTTTTCGTATGAACGCTTTACACTAAAACGATCATAACTTTTAAACCGTAAATCCCCTCGTGATGATCCACACATGTACAGAAACTACAAATCAAGATCTACCCAGTCATGGCCAGTGACTCACAAATTTCAAATATTTACATGGCCGAATACACTACAGAAGGCAGACCAAGTGCAATAGGCTCTATATTCCATTTCTACTACTTGTTCTTGACACAATCACTACTTATGACCAACACAACACTTCTTACTTCTCAAGATCCACCCACATACACCTTATATACTTTATCTATCATCAAATACAAGCATCACAACTCAAAAACTCAAGTACTTAGCAAGAATATGAGTAAAACAACCTTACACATACACAAACTCTTGGATCTTGACACTACATCATAAATAACTCTTAAACCCACCCTTAAAACTTTAAAGAGTTGGAAGTTATACCTTATTGAGCACTAGGAGGGTTAGTAATAAGGTTATTAGGGCTTGGTTTGCTTGAAAAACACTTAGAAGGGCTAGATCTTTAAGAAACAAAACCAAGAAATAAGTTAGAATTTTGGAGTTACTTTTCAGCACCTCATTCAAATATTTTTTTAAAATTGAAAACAACTAATTTGAGGCTGAAATTTGGTACGAATCTTACCCAAGATATGTAGAAGCTATGGTAAAAATTTCATGACATTTGAATGCGTACATTTTGAGTTATGAATTTTTCTTTCTCCCTTGCTCAGAAAATCCGAACTGCTGGAATGTAAAATGGGAGAGCTTTAAGTGAGGGAAAAGAGGGTTGTTTTCTTTTGTGGATGAAGTGTGGGAGTGTATAATGAATATATGGGATGTATGCAGCAGATTTGACAATAATTTGGCAAAGGTATAGGTTGGTTTGATTGTGTGATGAAGTGAGAAAAGGGAGAAGTATGGCTTGTGTACTTGTTTGTCTCCCATCACTATTCAACACTATTCCACTAACTATTATAGTTAACTTCTAATCATCTGGTTACACTCCTAACTACTAGTTAGGACTTGGTTATGCATGGCCAACTTGCATGGGATTTAATTTCTCATTCCTTTATTTATCGTAAACGCAATCGTCGTTCCATTCCGATAGTTTCCACGTATAACGACTTGTTTCGTAGCGATTTCTTTTATCGCTTATAATACTATAACCAATTCCATTCCTTCTCTTGATCATAGAAACACCTTGATATATTATTTATTTCATGTAGTATTCCCGGTTCTACGTCATTCTTTACGGATACGAAAAAACGTAGTATAATCGTAAACTTCGAATTCCGTCGGCTTTTACATTCACTTATTTTCCTCGATAAACAAGAATATGATCTCGGATTCTCAAAATTCCACTATTCATTTTATGATGATCCCCATACGTATTACTTAATCAGCTCAAGTTACTATTCACAGAAGTTTTAAAATATTACAAAAAATCAGGGTTCTTACAGCACCACTACTATCAAGAAGAACATAAGAACAATATTAACTCAGGAGTATGAGCATTTTGATTCAAAGTCTGATGATTCCTTGAATGAAATCTATGATAGGTTTCAAAAGTTGATGAGTGAATTGGCACTGGTTGACAAAGAATATGATCTAAAAGATTCTAAATTGAAGTTTCTTTTTACACTCCCTGAAAAGTGGGACTTGAAAGTCACATCAATAAGAGATAATTATGATCTTGATGAAGCATCTCTAGATGAAATTTATGGCATGTTAAAGACCCATAAACTGAAGATGGAGCAAAGGAGCAAGAGGAAAGGACCTAGAGCAAGAAAGGTTGCACTCAAGGTTGAAGAGAAACCAAGAGAGAAAGCTGGGAGAAAAAGCTACTCCAAAAGAAATGCTATGATTGCAAAGTCTAATACTAAGTCATCAAACTCTGATGATGACTCGAACTCTGAAAGTGAATCAGACATTGAAAGTGATCATGATAATAATGAAGTCATTGAACAGATGGCTTCATTATTGGTTAAAAGCTTCAAGAGGATGGTCCTCGGTACTTCAAGAAGGGAAAAAGGCTTTCCAGGAAGGGCTCTAGTTCCTCAAACACTGATAGGAGGAATTACGGAAGAAACTCTGATGAGAAGGAGTCAAAATCTGGAAAGTATGACAAGTCAAAGACAAAGTGCTACAACTGTGATGGAGTTGGATACTTTGTAGCTAACTGTAGGAAGCCAAAGGCTGAGAAGAAACAAGCCTTGATCACCAACAAGAAAAACAGGGATGATACATCGGAATCAGATGATGGTGCTAACTATGCTCTTATGGCAAATGCTGATAGTGAGGCTGGTACTGCTTAGTTGAAGGTACCTCAAACCACATTTGGCTTTGATACTAATGATATATATGAACTAAGGTTATTTCTTAAATATCTACATGTTAGTTACAGGGATCAAACACTTAAAAATTCTAGGATTAAAATGAAAATCTTGACCTTAAGAAAAGGAATGATCACCTAGAATCTGAGTTGGTTTTCATACTAGAAACTCAAACTGAAAGAGATGAGGCTTTGTAGGTTAAAGAAATATTGTTAGAAAAGCATACTTACCTAGAAAAAGAACTAGCTAAAGAAAGAGAAATAATTAAGCTTTGGACTAGTTCAGGAAAAACAACTTAGGATTTTATAGAAAATGGTTGTTGGGGAGGATTAGGATATGCTGATAAAACTAATTCTGATAAGTTTAATGAAAAAGTGTAATAACCCCAATTTTTGGAAATTTTTGAAACCCTTATGAATAGTGTTTTTGCTTAATGAGAAAACTATTCATGCCACGCTATGTAGGGGTTCTGTTATTGATCTTATGGGATATTATTAGTACTCTATGAAGTATATAAGTGTATGTAAAGATCGTCAGAATCCGATTCCGAACACTTTGGTTTTTCCCGGAAATCCACAAGATACGGAGAGAATTAAATATAAGGTAACAGGATAAAAAGGATTTAAATAAAAGGATTATAGGAGAGGATCATAAAAGGAATATAATATATTGAGAAAGGTTAAGGGAACCTAAGTAATAAGATCCCGGGTATGATCCCTCAAACGATAAACGAAAACGAAAGTTAAGCGAACCGTATAACAGATCAGCGGTCATTAGGCAAACGATTAGGAAGTTAATCAAAGGGATTAGTGGGAATGATGTCATCCAACCAATAGAAAGAGGACAAGGAAGGGAGGATGACATCATGAGGATGACATAGGCATGACAAGAAAGGAAGGAGATGTGGTGACTTTTTAACCACACAAATTCAAGGGCAAGAAGGTAATTGACTAAAGCAAGCACAAAAACCAATCAACCAAGCCAAGTAAAATCATTTTCATCAAAAATCAAAAGCAACCAAGGCTTTGTTCTTCATTGCTCACGGCTTTTCACTATTCAAAAGGCAAGAGAAATTCAAAATCCAAGATCCAAGCTTCCTAAATTGGTAAGATAATTCCCTAATCATCTTCATGCTTAGTTAGGACTATATCATGAGTTTAAGCCATTAATTCCTTCTCAATCTTCTTCATTTAATCAAAGAAGAAGACAATGAATAGTGTTTTCAAGTTTTTAACTTGAACTTTTTCTTGTTTTTCTTGAAGATCCAAGCATTCTTAAGACTTCTCAAAGCTTCTTAAGGCTTCCTAGCTCCACCCACCACTTCAAGGAAGGTATACCATCTCCAAACCCTAGATTCCTATATATTATAAGATGATTTTGATTAGTGGGTTGATATTGTAGTTTGTTGTTATGATTTAGAGTTTGGGATTTGGATTGGTAGTGAAATGGAATGGTAATTGTTGTGGTTTTGATTTAAAGGAACTTAAGTATGATTAAAGTTAAGTTTAAGCATAAGTATGAATGATTAAATTGAATTGGTTGGGGTGTTATGATGTGATAAGGATGGATGTTTGTTGTGTGTTGGATTTGAGGTTGGTTTGTGGTTGGTTTTGTATGGTTTAAAATTGGGAAATCGCGTAAACATAGCCGTCGTAACATCCGATTTTCTTTGGACTGTTTTTGTGCATAACATTAGGACCCGAGAACCCCCTGCTAGATTATGACCACTGCCATGTTTAGATAGCTCATGTTACGAGCTTCGTTTTGATATGTAGTTCGTTCGATTCCGATGCACGGTTTAGGAGAAACGACCGTTTCAAGTAACGGCGTTTCACGAACGAAACTTTTCCCCTCGCCTTACTTTGAAACATAGGTTAAAGACCAAAAAGGGTTAATTAATGCATGAAACATTTATGGTAAGTGTGTTAGGCAGTTGGTAAGACACTCGCGAAGGAATCGCCTTAAAACTCGTAAAGGTTAAATTATTAAAAATGGTGGAGCCGAGGGTACTCGAGTGACTTAAGAGAATCAGTAAGCGCAAAACGAGCGTTAGAGTCTGAGTTGGTTAGAGTATAGATTTACAAGTGACTTTGGTTTAATTCCAACTTACTTGTTGTTTATAGGTTACCAGACTCGTCCCGAGCCATTCGTAACCCCCAGTCGCTCAGGCAAGTTTTCTACCCGATATACTGTTGTTGTGATGTAAATATATGTATATGCATTATCTTGTGATAGTGCATGATTGTTATTAGCAAATTTTGCGATATATTGGAGCATGCTGATATGGTATATATGCATGTCTGTTTCGTAATCTGGTTATCTATCTGTTGATTTCAATGCTTATAGTTGCATAATACCTATGCTAGAAATAAGCAAGTAGTTGCGTATACCCTTAGTATAGGGGATAAAAGGTGAACATATTTCTAAACCGGGAGTCGATGTTCCCGAGTATATTATATATATATATATATATATATATATATATATTTATATATATATGGATATAGTTTTTAAAACTATGGATCGAATAAGGTTTATTCGATACCTTTATTTTACTTAATTGAATATTAATTTGAGTATTCATTCGAGGGCTTATGACTCAGTTTATTTTATTATTTGAATATTATTTGAATATTCATTCGAGGGCTTATGACTCAGTTTATATTATTATTGAATATTACTTGGATATTCATTTGAGGATGTATGACTCCTTTATTTTATGAATATTATTTATAGTATTCATTCGAGGTATTATGACTCCGCTTATTACTTAATAATATTCTTTATTGTATTAAAGAATAAGGTGTCGATAATCAAACTTACTTTTGATTATTCAAATAAAGATATTACTTTCGTATAAGTATATCTTTGATTATTTGCTATTCATTTCAAGTATAAGTTTTAATACTTCTACTTCAATTATTTTATAAAGATTATTATTTATGGGAATATTATTTAAATAATAATATTCAGACATTTTCTAAATATTCTGGGGACTGATTTACTTCATTAAATCAGCTTCACTCCAAACATTCTTAAAAATGTTTTGCGAGTCTTCAAAATGATTTTTTTTAAAAGTTAGAGCGGATCTCAAAACTCATTTTTTTTAAGATCCTCCTTTCGAAGGGGATTTAAATACTCGCTCAAAACCTGAGGGATCCGGCTCTGTGGTGTGTTTTATATTCGCAACAAGGTTGCTGTTTTGATAAATGACTTACCCAACACTCGGGAAGTAAAATTCTTGGAACAAGTTAATCCATTAACAGGCATCGCCTGGGAAATATCGGTGAGTTCTCCTTTCCAACTAGATACGACTTCTTGGTGGAGCCGTATCAACAAGTTTCTACTTGGGGAAAGGGGGAACGAGCTTTACGTTTCAGAGTCATGGATTTCATCTGAACTAGGAGTGGCGTAAGTGGCCGAGTAGCGCCGGCCCAGCCTTATTATATTGGCCCAAATGGCCTGGAAGTTCCGCTAAGGCGGTCCATTCCTTAGGAGTTCAGTGTTCGGTTGACAAGTAAATCCGACAGGTTCTCCTCTACATGTAGAAAATGGTGGGGTTGTACTACTACGACTGATCATCGTAAATGGTCTTCCTGGCGCGGCAAACTCCCGTAATGAGTTCATCATCCAATTGGATAATTTCTGCAACACTACCCAGAGCACTTCGATAGAAAGGCTACGGTTGGGCGATTGTTGAGTGTTGGCAGGGTCAAGTTTTCAAAATGATGTTTACATCAAATGAAGTATCTCGTAACTTCATTTTATTTTGATAATATTTTAAAGATTTAATCTATTCAAATCTTGCCTTATAGTCTCATCTATGTGATGAACTTTTGAAACTAATTATAACTTGAACGGTGGTAGTTCAAGTAGTATTTGGGAAAGATATAAGTATTTTGGGGTATCTTGTAACTTCATCTTTTAAACTTATATCTAATTAATAATTGTCTTATGAATGACAAAGATTTTCAGAAAAACGTTGAGACAAGGTTAGATATATGAGATCACCTTGCAACGATATTTTTATACAGTTATACACTGGGACTTTGTGTATATTATGCATGGAAGAGAACTTCCAATATTTTGAAAAGTATATATATGCATATATATATATATACTGAATATTTTGCGACTTCATCGCATTAAGTTATCAACTTGGTTCATTTCTTTTGACCAAGATTTTCATGAGTACTATGAGAAGGCTCATATATTGTTAATCATTATACATGTTATTTTGGTGGGCTTGCTGCTCACCCTTGCTTTCTTCTTTCATCACACAACATCAGATAGACAAGATGAACAGGACCAAACTCCCAATTCGCGAGCGGATAGGAAGCGTTCCGCAGCTTCCTATAGGCATTGAAGTCACTGTAGCTGAGGTAGGGAACTACCAATAGACTAGGCTTCAACTTTTGATGTACCAGATTTATGTATATCTATGAATTGTAATAATGGCAAAGAAATGTAAATTTATTCAAAACCCTTTTGAGGTGTAATGGCTTATAATTGTGGAATAAAACGACTTGTGTTATTTTTTGAGTATTCATCTCTGAGACTATAACGTGTGGTGTGTGTGTTTATTGTGGGGTCACAGTACAGAGTAGTTGAGTAATTATTAAGATTGGGTGTTATTAAGGGAAATGGAACTCGTGACAACCTGGATCCCCGACCCCGGATCTGGGGGTGTTACAGAAGTGGTATCAGAGCTAAGCGTTATAAACCTCAGAGATGATAGGACGTTAAGATAATAAGTTCACTAAGATAATAAGAACTCTTGCCAAGTTCATAGTCGGACTACCTAATATAGTACTGACAGTTAAAACCCTTATGGGAACCCTTATAAATGTAGCGATAGAGGCGTAGTTCGTTATCGTATATGGTAGCGGGAAACCGAACCCTGAGGTTGATGAGCAACAACGCGATGATGTATTATTACTTATTGGAGATCAGATTATGGATCCGATAGAGCGTCCTAACGCAGGACCGGATGATGTTGATATTGAGGATGTAACGGTTGAGGATGTTGTCCTAGAAGGGATTGTTGCTGAGGAGGATTCCGTGAAGGATCCTGACAAGAATGAATAAAGGACCACTAAGGAATTGATGACCATGGTTAGGGCAACTCCCAGAGGTAGGATTGGCCGGCTACTATCGTAGATTGGTACAAGACTTTGTGAAGATCACAGCCCCTTTGACACGGCTTACTCATAAGAATGAGAAGTTCGAATAGACAGAGAAATGCGAGAACAGCTGTTAAGAACTGAAGCAAAGGTTGGTGACGGCCCCTATGTTGGCGTTGCCGGATGGAAAAGGAGATTTTGTGAATTGTAGTGACGCTTCGCACAAGGGCTTAGGGTGCGTGCTTATGCAGCACGGTAAGGTAATCGCGTACATGTCAAGACAATTAAGGTAATATGAAATTCGATATCCCCGCCCATGAGCTTAGGCTCGTGGCAATAGTTTTACCCTAAAGATTGGAGGCACTACTTGTATGGAGAGAAGTGCGAGAATTACCTTAGCCATAAGTGCTCTAGTACATTTTCACGTAGAAAGAGCTCAACATATGCCAGAGGAGGCAGTTAGAGCTAATCAAGAATAATGATTGGGAGATTCTTTATCATTCGGGGAAAGCCAATGTGGTGGCTGATGCCCTTAGTAAAAAGGAGAGACTCAAGATGATAATGTCTTTGGGAGAGTTTATAAGAGATTTTGGAAATAGTAGTGAAGGTAACCGGAGCCGGTACCGAAAAGCTGTTTGAGATTGCAATAGAGACCGAATTATTGGAAAAGAGCATATGGTGCCAGAGAAAGGTGATGAATGAAGGCAGAGAGCCAACAAATAAATATGAGATTAATACCGAGAAAGATGATAAGGGAATAATGAGGTATTCCTATAGAATTTGGATTCCAAATGTTCAAGAGCTTAAAGATGAGATCTTAGATGAAAGTCATAGTTCAAGGAATAAGATTAAGGGCAAACCCTGAATGTGATAGTCAGGGAGGACGCCATCAAGATAGAAGGAACCCATAACATAATGAAGTGGAAAATGAGGATTTTAACGTATAAGATAACCCCAAGTATGGGGAGTAGGAAGAAATATTTAGACTGAGAAAACAAAAGTCGAGCGAGATAAGGAGACCCGAGACGGTACTCCTATACGGAAATTCATGGACCTGTCTAGACAGAACTTAGACTATTATCCCCAACCACCACCTTGAGGAAACAATGTGGTGTGAAATTCTTTCAGGACCTCTAAGTCGCTAAGCTCTTAGAGTTCCAAGGAACAAGCTGGCCCAATCGAGGCAAGAGCCTGGCTAAAGGAAATATAGGAATCATTTGAGATTCTAAATGATTGACGAATCTCAACAGGACTGTTTTGTCACTTACCCTCCTAAGAGAGAGACCACCCGCTGGTGAAAGACCAAGAAAGGCACGGAGCCAGAGGTTAGAATAAACTGATTTAAGTTCAGTCAATTGTTTTCGGGAAAGTAATTCCCAAAGATAAGGAGATAGTGTAAAAGCTTTGGAGCTAGAACAAAGGCGGACGAGTATGATAAATTATGAATCTAAGTTGTAAAAGTTGTCAAGATTCGTTCTGAGGACACGAATCCAGAATGACGGGATGTTTGAAATCAATGCTTATATTGTGATTGGTTTGTGAAATAATGATAAGAGAAAGGAAAATAAAAAGAAACTGAAGTGGAAAGGAATATAAAGGCAATAGAGTTTGAGGAATGATAAGGGATTTGGGTATGAGGAAACCCTAAAGACTCATAGCAATAGAAATAGAAAAGTATGTAATCGTCAGGATGATGATCCACCATGAGTTAAAATTGATGGTTGAAGGCATAAGAGATACATATATTGTACCCCCTTTAAGTTGGGAGGATTCAAGGAAACCTTGAGATAGTTCGAAGGATAAATATTGAGACACGGATAGACTGAGGAGACAAGAAAGTAAGAAATCAGGAAAAATTGGATGAAGGAAGTGACCTTCAATAATGTGAAATGTAAGACCGGTGGCTCGATACCCAGAAAGGGAGACGCCAGGTATGAGAGATATCCCAACATTGAGGTGACTGTTGAGAAACAACAAAAGTAAATAAGGAATTATTAAGAAGAAGTTCACGTTGAACACGACCAATATCTTCCAGAACATCCTTGTTATCGTTACCAAATTAGGCAAGACAAGCGGATAACCGTTGTTATCTTTTGGAGGCCATATGGATTGACCTCAATATGAATAAGGATGCTATTATAAAGTTAGGTATAGACTATCGAGGTGGGAATGATGAATATGATAATCTATCAGGGATATATGACTTTATTTATCCATGGAAGGATGCTTGTACCTTTTTAAAGGTGGAATTAAGGATAGAACATCGGTAACTTAAAACGAATCCTAGGGGAATGCATAAAGGTTGGCATTTCACCCTTAATAGGGATAGTATGAGTTTTGACAGTATGATTGGGAAAGGGTTAAGGTAACAACAACCTTTAAGAATTAGTGGAGAAATTTTTTCAGAAGAATATAGACAATGGTTCTAGTATTAGTAAATGGTATTGTGATATGCCCTGTATCTAGGGAATACAGGAGGAACGATTGAAGGATAACCTTAGAGGTTTTACAAGGAGAAAGGTAATATTCAAAATTCTCAAGAATAAAAATGTTGATAAAGGAAATATGACGTAATTATAATGATGCCAAGGGGGGTACGTGTTAAACCACGAGAAAGTATGGATCGAACCAGTAAAGGTCGAAATTATTCAGGGCAATTAGGACTTAAGATAAAAAGATGTTCTAAGTATGATTGCGAGTCAGTCGTGACAGTGATTAACCTCTAAAGACTGAGGCAATAACTTATGGAAAAATGGTGATATTTTTTTTTTTTACTCATCAGATTTTAAGGAAAACATCTTCACTCAAGCAGTGATCGGAAATAAGGTAGAAAATTTATTTGGAGGTGGTTAAAAAGACATTGACTGTAAGGAAATTTTACTATCAGGAAAGGCCAAAGAGGTGGCCGACACTTTAAAGGTAAGTGGATAATTATAGGCGCGTGTGCCAAAAGAAAATAGTGATGATGGTTAAAAATGTGAAGGTTGAATTATGGTCTGGAAGATTGACATTCCTTCTGATGACTGTGCAATACCCAACCGTAATAGTAATTGATAAAGGTTTAATTCGTGTAATCGCCATGAACGGGCTATCTATCTTAGGAGGTCCTATCTTGGGATAAGCCAGGACCATGTTTCCAAAAGGACTAGACGAACCTTTGAGTTAAGTCTCCTATTAAAGGCATATGATTAAGAATGGTATTAACCTGCTATCGTTGCTTTGATTGAAACTCTTCTGCAATTTTATCTACTTCATGTCATGAAAGTACGTCAGAGTTTGGAGTGTTCTTCATGAATTGTGATTGGTGGTTATGTTAACTCCTTAGGAGAATTAGATATGATATGTATGGACTCCGTATGGTTAGCTATTAAGACTTCATGAAAAACGAATGACGATAGTAGGTCAGTGGTGGACCATAATAATGCAGCAATGATTCTGCGAGTAATGAGCTGATTACAACCGTGAGAGTTGTATTGGAATGGATGTTGAGATTGAGTACCACTAATCGGGTCGTGGTAGTGTATAAGTTATCAATGATAGACTAATTAAGTAGAGTATCTACCTATTGAATATTTATTCCCTCTTATGAAAAGAGAGTCGTATTACTATATGAGGAAGGTTGCGGTGCAAGCATAGAATTCTATTAACGATGATGTCTAGAATGAGATCCCAGATTCGATTTTTGATATCAAGGGAGTTTCAAAGGTGATTATGTATAAGCTCGAGGAAGAGTGTGGGTCCATAGAATGATGGACGGGATAGCGAAAATATTTAGGCATGGGAAATATGAGGCTATAATGCTTGATGCTGATATAAATACGTATATGTTTTGTTCTCCTATGACAAACCTCTATAGTTCAGAGGTAGGTTCCAAACCAGATATTTTGTGGCAGTATATTTTTTTTTCATATATACAATTCTCTTCAGTTCGTTCTTTTCTCTTCTTTTCATTTCATGTAAGCTGAGAAGAACAACCCTTCCAGAAGGGGAGGTATTGCCGAATGACTATCTATCTGTGTGATAGAAGCCGAGTAGGATACCAGCTATTGTTTAATTGCTTGTCAAGTACTAAAGGCTGGCCACCTTCTGTACTAACTATGCGATATAACAAGTGTTCATGATCATAGTGATCTCTCAATAAATTCTTTTACTTCTATATGAAGGATTAAGCTTTCGAAGATAGAAACAGCTGAAAAAGGAGTAGTAAAGTTATGGTGGTATTCGGAATGGAAACACATTCGTGATACTAAGGTTGACGTGATTATTAAAAGGTTATAGAACGCTAGTGAGCAAAAGTGTAACCGGTATAATATTAGGAACGGAAGGTAGTAGCGATTACGAACTGGAAAAGAATGGGTATTGAGACGCCAAAGCTATAGTGCTAGAAGCTGTGATAAAATTCCATGCAATAGACTTGAAAGAATTTGGAATGATCACTTAATGCGGATTGAGTTATCTTACGACAATAGATCATATGTCATTATCAAGATGTCGCCTTATGAGATCCTTGAGGGAAGACAATGTCAATCTCCCTTATATTAGGATGGAGTTGTAGAGCGCAAGATGCTCGGACCCGCAGTAGTCCAAAGGACCAAGGATATGATAGATCGAATCAGAGGACGGCTGGTAGTAGCCCAAGATGGACATGATAAGTATGTTGATTTGACACGAAAGGATAAAGAGTATGAAATAGGGGACCTAGTAATGTTATAGGTATCCCTTGGAAAGGATTGATGAGGTTCGGAAAGAAAGGAAAGCTAAGTCTACAATTTGTTGGACCCTTGGATATATTAAGACGTTTGGGAAGTTAGCATATGAGCTAGCCCTAACCCCGAACATGTAGCAGGTCGTAACGTATTTCACGTATCAATGTTAAGGAAGTGTAATTCGGATGCCAGATAAATAAGGGCATATGAGCGCATAGATATGCAACCCCACGTAACCTATATGGAGCAACCAGGAAGGGTTATAGAGTGAAAAGGAACAAGTGCTTAGGAGAAGGATTATCAAACTAGGCAGAGTTTGGTGGTAGAACCACAATGTGGGAAAATTGACTTGAGAGTTAGAAAGTGCAATACTAAGAAAGTATCCCTATTTATTTCTATCTGATTCCGGGACGGAATCCTTTTAAGGAGGGGAGACTGTAATAACCCCAATTTTTGGAAATTTTTGAAACCCTTATGAATAGTGTTTTTGCTGAATGAGAAAACTATTCATGCCACGCTATGTAGGGGTTCTGTTATTGATCTTATGGGATATTATTAGTACTCTATGAAGTATATAAGTGTATGTAAAGATCGTCAGAATCCGATTCCGAACACTTTGGTTTTTCCCGGAAATCCACAAGATACGGAGAGAATTAAGTATAAGGTAACAGGATAAAAAGGATTTAAATAAAAGGATTATAGGAGAGGATCATAAAAGGAATATAATATATTGAGAAAGGTTAAGGGAACCTAAGTAATAAGATCCCGGGTATGATCCCTCAAACGATAAACGAAAACGAAAGTTAAGCGAACCGTATAACAGATCAGCGGTCATTAGGCAAACGATTAGGAAGTTAATCAAAGGGATTAGTGGGAATGATGTCATCCAACCAATAGAAAGAGGACAAGGAAGGGAGGATGACATCATGAGGATGACATAGGCATGACAAGAAAGGAAGGAGATGTGGTGACTTTTTAACCACACAAATCCAAGGGCAAGAAGGTAATTGACTAAAGCAAGCACAAAAACCAATCAACCAAGCCAAGTAAAATCATTTTCATCAAAAATCAAAAGCAACCAAGGCTTTGTTCTTCATTGCTCACGGCTTTTCACTATTCAAAAGGCAAGAGAAATTCAAAATCCAAGATCCAAGCTTCCTAAATTGGTAAGATAATTCCCTAATCATCTTCATGCTTAGTTAGGACTATATCATGAGTTTAAGCCATTAATTCCTTCTCAATCTTCTTCATTTAATCAAAGAAGAAGACAATGAATAGTGTTTTCAAGTTTTTAACTTGAACTTTTTCTTGTTTTTCTTGAAGATCCAAGCATTCTTAAGACTTCTCAAAGCTTCTTAAGGCTTCCTAGCTCCACCCACCACTTCAAGGAAGGTATACCATCTCCAAACCCTAGATTCCTATATATTATAAGATGATTTTGATTAGTGGGTTGATATTGTAGTTTGTTGTTATGATTTAGAGTTTGGGATTTGGATTGGTAGTGAAATGGAATGGTAATTGTTGTGGTTTTGATTTAAAGGAACTTAAGTATGATTAAAGTTAAGTTTAAGCATAAGTATGAATGATTAAATTGAATTGGTTGGGGTTGTTATGATGTGATAAGGATGGATGTTTGTTGTGTGTTGGATTTGAGGTTGGTTTGTGGTTGGTTTTGTATGGTTTAAAATTGGGAAATCGCGTAAACATAGCCGTCGTAACATCCGATTTTCTTTGGACTGTTTTTGTGCATAACATTAGGACCCGAGAACCCCCTGCTAGATTATGACCACTGCCATGTTTAGATAGCTCATGTTACGAGCTTCGTTTTGATATGTAGTTCGTTCGATTCCGATGCACGGTTTAGGAGAAACGACCGTTTCAAGTAACGGCGTTTCGCGAACGAAACTTTTCCCCTCGCCTTACTTTGAAACATAGGTTAAAGACCAAAAAGGGTTAATTAATGCATGAAACATTTATGGTAAGTGTGTTAGGCAGTTGGTAAGACACTCGCGAAGGAATCGCCTTAAAACTCGTAAAGGTTAAATTATTAAAAATGGTGGAGCCGAGGGTACTCGAGTGACTTAAGAGAATCAGTAAGCGCAAAACGAGCGTTAGAGTCTGAGTTGGTTAGAGTATAGATTTACAAGTGACTTTGGTTTAATTCCAACTTACTTGTTGTTTATAGGTTACCAGACTCGTCCCGAGCCATTCGTAACCCCCAGTCGCTCAGGCAAGTTTTCTACCCGATATACTGTTGTTGTGATGTAAATATATGTATATGCATTATCTTGTGATAGTGCATGATTGTTATTAGCAAATTTTGCGATATATTGGAGCATGCTGATATGGTATATATGCATGTCTGTTTCGTAATCTGGTTATCTATCTGTTGATTTCAATGCTTATAGTTGCATAATACCTATGCTAGAAATAAGCAAGTAGTTGCGTATACCCTTAGTATAGGGGATAAAAGGTGAACATATTTCTAAACCGGGAGTCGATGTTCCCGAGTATATTATATATATATATATATATATATATATATATATATATATATATATATATATATATATTTATATATATATGGATATAGTTTTTAAAACTATGGATCGAATAAGGTTTATTCGATACCTTTATTTTACTTAATTGAATATTAATTTGAGTATTCATTCGAGGGCTTATGACTCAGTTTATTTTATTATTTGAATATTCATTCGAGGGCTTATGACTCAGTTTATATTATTATTGAATATTACTTGGATATTCATTTGAGGATGTATGACTCCTTTATTTTATGAATATTATTTATAGTATTCATTCGAGGTATTATGACTCCGCTTATTACTTAATAATATTCTTTATTGTATTAAAGAATAAGGTGTCGATAATCAAACTTACTTTTGATTATTCAAATAAAGATATTACTTTCGTATAAGTATATCTTTGATTATTTGCTATTCATTTCAAGTATAAGTTTTAATACTTCTACTTCAATTATTTTATAAAGATTATTCTTTATGGGAATATTATTTAAATAATAATATTCAGACATTTTCTAAATATTCTGGGGACTGATTTACTTCATTAAATCAGCTTCACTCCAAACATTCTTAAAAATGTTTTGCGAGTCTTCAAAATGATTTTTTTTAAAAGTTAGAGCGGATCCCAAAACTCATTTTTTTTAAGATCCTCCTTTCGAAGGGGATTTAAATACTCGCTCAAAACCTGAGGGATCCGGCTCTGTGGTGTGTTTTATATTCGCAACAAGGTTGCTGTTTTGATAAATGACTTACCCAACACTCGGGAAGTAAAATTCTTGGAACAAGTTAATCCATTAACAGGCATCGCCTGGGAAATATCGGTGAGTTCTCCTTTCCAACTAGATACGACTTCTTGGTGGAGCCGTATCAACAAGTTTCTACTTGGGGAAAGGGGGAACGAACTTTACGTTTCAGAGTCATGGATTTCATCTGAACTAGGAGTGGCGTAAGTGGCCGAGTAGCGCCGGCCCAGCCTTATTATATTGGCCCAAATGGCCTGGAAGTTCCGCTAAGGCGGTCCATTCCTTAGGAGTTCAGTGTTCGGTTGCCAAGTAAATCCGACAGGTTCTCCTCTACATGTAGAAAATGGTGGGGTTGTACTACTACGACTGATCATCGTAAATGGTCTTCCTGGCGCGGCAAACTCCCGTAATGAGTTCATCATCCAATTGGATAATTTCTGCAACACTACCCAGAGCACTTCGATAGAAAGGCTACGGTTGGGCGATTGTTGAGTGTTGGCAGGGTCAAGTTTTCAAAATGATGTTTACATCAAATGAAGTATCTCGTAACTTCATTTTATTTTGATAATATTTTAAAGATTTAATCTATTCAAATCTTGCCTTATAGTCTCATCTATGTGATGAACTTTTGAAACTAATTATAACTTGAACGGTGGTAGTTCAAGTAGTATTTGGGAAAGATATAAGTATTTTGGGGTATCTTGTAACTTCATCTTTTAAACTTATATCTAATTAATAATTGTCTTATGAATGACAAAGATTTTCAGAAAAACGTTGAGACAAGGTTAGATATATGAGATCACCTTGCAACGATATTTTTATACAGTTATACACTGGGACTTTGTTTATATTATGCATGGAAGAGGACTTCCAATATTTTGAAAAGTATATATATGCATATATATATATACTGAATATTTTGCGACTTCATCGCATTAAGTTATCAACTTGGTTCATTTCTTTTGACCAAGATTTTCATGAGTACTATGAGAAGGCTCATATATTGTTAATCATTATACATGTTATTTTGGTGGGCTTGCTGCTCACCCTTGCTTTCTTCTTTCATCACACAACATCAGATAGACAAGATGAACAGGACCAAACTCCCAATTCGCGAGCGGATAGGAAGCGTTCCGCAGCTTCCTATAGGCATTGAAGTCACTGTAGCTGAGGTAGGGAACTACCAATAGACTAGGCTTCAACTTTTGATGTACCAGATTTATGTATATCTATGAATTGTAATAATGGCAAAGAAATGTAAATTTATTCAAAACTCTTTTGAGGTGTAATGGCTTATAATTGTGGAATAAAACGACTTGTGTTATTTTTTGAGTATTCATCTCTGAGACTATAACGTGTGGTGTGTGTGTTTATTGTGGGGTCACAATACATAGTAGTTGAGTAATTATTAAGATTGGGTGTTATTAAGGGAAATGGAACTCGTGACAACCTGGATCCCCGACCCCGGATCTGGGGGTGTTACAAAAAGGAACTGAGAAAATTAAATCAATAAATGATGATAAAAAGGTAAAGCTGAACAAGTCTCATTAAGACCTATTAAGTTTAACTTAAGTGCTCATGTTGTTAAGTCAGTTAATGAAAAAGGGTCAACATCAGGATCTAAGTCATACTTAAAAACTGATAAGTGTGAACAAGTTCATACCAAGTCAGTATATGTTGGTTTAATGACTCATAAACAGCTTAAGCAAAAGCTGAAGGAAGTCAAAATAAAAAACAAGGGAAAACAGCCTAGAAAAAATAAAAATGGAAAAGAAAGTGTCAATAAATAGGACAAATATAAACCCATTCCTAATGCACCCAGAAAGGCTTGTTTTAATTGTGGTAGTGCTAATCATCTTATTGTTTCTTGCAGGAAGAATAAAGGGATAAAAATTGTTCCTCTTAAGTCAGAGTTTAGAAATAGAACAGTTAAATATAAACCACATAATCCATGGTTTCATTGTGGTAGTGTTTGGCATTCAATTTACACATGCAAAGAGTATTACGGTTTGTGCTATAATTATTATGAACGGAAACCCTGTTTAAATAAATCAAAAGTTGTTTCTGCATGTGTAAACTATGGTATTAAGAATGTTAGCATAAAATCTGATTCAAAATCTTTTGTTGCAAATGTTAATAAACTTAAAAAGGCCAAAGGATCCAAGAAATTTTGGGTCCTTAAGAACACTAATTAATTGTTAATCTGATTGTAGGGTAACATGAAAAATTCTATAGTCTTGGACAGTGGATGTTCAGTACATATGACTAAAAATAAATCCCTGCTATTAGAGCTTAAGGATGAGGTTGGCCCAAATGTTTCTTATGGAGATGGCAACTTAGGAAAGATTTTGGGATATGGCAAAATTAAGCTGGAAAATGTCATCATTGAAAATGTAGCCTAGTTGCAGGACTCACACATAATCTGATCAGTGTGAGTCTAATCTGTGACAGAGGTTACCATGTGACTTTTTATGGAGAACATTGTGAAATTTTCAGTAATTCAGATGACAAGATTGTAATGACTAGTTACAGACATGGTAACTTATATGAATCCAGGGTCTCCACAAATACTGGTAATTCTGAAATATGTCTACTTAGTAGAGCATCTGTGGAAGACAGTTGGAACTGGCATAAAAGACTTTTTTATCTCAATTACAACAACATCAATGAATTTGTGAAGAAAGATCTTGTGAGGGGATTGCCCAATACAGTATTTACTCCTAATGGCTTGTGTGACTTATGCCAGAAAGCCAAATTAAGAAAATCATCTTTCAAGAGTAAAACTGAATCCTCAATTCCTGAACCATATCACTTGCTTCATATTGATCGTTTTGGTCCAGTCAATGTAATGTCTATTACAAAGAAGAGGTATGCACTTGTTATTGTTGATGAGTATACAAGGTACACATGGGTGTATTTTATGCACACCAAGGATGAGACACCATCTATTCCTCTTGATAATGTAAGGGAACTGGAAAAATGATCAACTCATAAAGTAAAGATCATTAGAAGTGATAATGTAACTGAATTCATAAACAGTTCTATGGAAGAATTCTGCAAATACAATGGGATCAAACATGAATTCTCTGCCCCTAGAACTCCATATCAAAATGGATTTGTTGAAAGAAAGAGTAGAACTATCAAGGAATCTGCAAGGACCATGCTTGAAGAAGCAAAATTGCTAACCTATTTCTGGGCTGAGGCTGTGCAAACTGCATGCTTCACACAAAATACAATAATGATAAACAAGGATGGGATAACACCATTTAAGATAGTGAAAGGAAAGAAGCCAAATTTAAAGTACTTTCACATATTTGTATGCAAATGTTTTGTTCTCAAAACTCATCCTGAGCAGCTTACAAAATTTGATCTGAAGGCATTTTTATTGGATATCCACTGTCAATAAAAGCTTTTAGAGTCTATAATTTGAGAAGAAGGGTGGTCATGGAATCTATTCATGTATCTTTTGATGACAAAAGATTACATGTCTAGAGTATGTGAATGACCATGAAAAGTTGAGATTTGAAAATTAAGTACCATATACTGAATAGTTAAATCCTAATAATCTGACAAGTCCTAATACTACAAATCCTGATATCACTCTAAACTCTGATGAGCCACATGCCAGTGGCAACTCTGCGAACACTGAAGCACATGTTAAGGGGGAGCAACATGTTTCACATCAAGAGTCTAGTGATTCAAATCAAGAAACATTAATAGATACTCCATCAGACTCTGATTCCTCAAATACTGATTAAGCAAATACTGATAGTACTGGAAATACTGATTCAGGGGGAGTTTCGGAAAATAATGATGATACAAGATAAAGTGAGACAAGAGACTTCATGAATCAAGGGGAATATTCTACTTCAAGGAGTCAACTTCCTTCTACAAGAAATTGGACTAGGTCACACACACCTGACTTAATCATCAGAAAACCTGATAGTGGTGTAAAGACCAGAAAAGCCACTTAAAATGAACGTCTCTACCATTATTTTCTATCTCAAACTGAACCCAAGAAAGTGGAAGAATCTCTTCAAGATGCTGATTGGATCACATAAATGCAAGAGGAGGTCAATGAATTTGAAAGGAACAAAGTCTGGACATTGGTACCAAGACCAAATAATAGATCAATAGTTGGTAAAAAGTGGGTGCTCAGAAATAGGACTGACAGTGAGGGAATTATTGTAAGGAATAAAGCAAAGATAGTTGAAAAGGGTTATTCATAACAAGAAGGCATTAACTATGATGAGACTTTTTCTCTAGTTGCAAGGCTTGAGGCAATCAGAATTTTTCTAGCATATGTTGCTCACATGAAGTTCAAAGTATTCCAAATGGATGTAAAGAGTGCATTTCTAAATGGTGAACTTGATAAGGAAGTCTCTGTTGAACAACCTTCATGGTTTATTAATTTAAAATATCCAGATTATGTCTATAAGCTGGATAAGGCACTTTATGGACTAAAGCATGCTCCAAGGGCATGGTATGAAACACTTGCTGTATTCTTATTGGAAAGTGGTTTCAAAAGAGCTACAATTGATAAAAATCTATTTTATAAGTACCATGGTAAGGACTTGTTGTTAGTTCATATATATGTTGATGATATCATTTTTGGTTCTACTAATGATAAACTTTGTGAGAGATTTGCAAAGCTAATGCAGTCAAGATATCATATGAGTATGATGGGATAATTGAGTTATTTTCAGGGATTACAAGTTAAGAAGAGTGAAGAAGGAATATTTATCAATCAATCAAAATATACCAGGAATTTGCTCAAAAGATTTTGGATGCAAGACAGTTCATCTGCAACAACTCCTATGACCACTACAACCAAGTTAGATTCAAATACTGGTTCATCAGTAGATATAACTAACTACAGAGGTATGAATGGCTCACTCATATATTTGACTGCTAGTAAACCTGATATCATGTATGCTACTTGTCTATATGCAAGTTTCCAAGATGATCCAAGGGAACCACATCTATTAGCTATAAAAAGAAATTTTAAATATCTCAAAGGCACCATGAATCTTGGACTGTTATATCCTAGAGATTCAAATTTTAAGCTAATTGGATATTCAGATGCTGATTTTACATGATGCAAAATAGACTGGAAAAGCACTTCAGGAAGCTGCCAATTTCTTGGTGGTAGATTGATTTCTTGGTTTAGCAAGAAACAAAAGTCAATTTCCACTTCAACCGCAGAAGCTGAGTATATTGCAGCAGGAAGCTGTTGTGCTCAAATTCTTTGGATGAAGAATCGATTACTGAATTATGAGTTAGAATATTCTAAAATTCCTATATATTGTGATAATCAAAGTGCTATTGCAATGACAGGAAATTCAGTACAACATTCAATGGCATCAATAAAGTACCATTTCATAAGGGTATTTGTAATGGAAGGTACAGTGGAATTGCATTTTGTGCCTACAGATTAGCAATTAGCAGATATCTTCACCAAACTACTTTGTGAAGCAACTTTTACAAGAGTGGTGAATGAGTTGGGAATGATTTCAGGACAATTCTCAAACATTGATGGATAAGTTGTGATCTATGACAGGCAAAACACTATCAGAGTATGGTATCTTTTTCTATGTATTAGTATTTCTTAAAGTTTTATAATTGTGTTAAACACCGATGCCATGTATTCATGCTATTTAATATTTAAAATTAAAGATGAGTTTAAATCCTAATAGTTAAACTCAAATTATTGCATGATAAACTCTAAATGTATAGATAAATACTGATATTGGTCAAAGTTGAGTTGACAGATAAGTCCTGGCAGTAGTTGATTAAATACTGATAATAGTCAAATCCTGATTGACTGCTAAACTTTGATGACTTTTTGAATTTATTCAAAAATATTCTTAAATCAGTATTTTAATTAAAAACAGTGCTGAAGTAAAAGTGGGTAATGTAATTGATTACAGGTGTAAAGCTGATGGCGTGAGTTTAGGAAAAACGATTGAGCTTTTGTAAAACAGTGTCTTGTTTAACTGTGCACATAATTACTACACATTAATACACGCTCCATGATTATTTTCCTGATCAATGACAACTTGCCACGTGTCCCACTAAGTTGAACAGTCTGTGTGAGTTAGAGTACAGAGTTAAACAAAATCAATTTTATTTTCAATTATCACTTTATCAATCTCTTGTCACTCTTTTACTCTCTAACTCTCTTTTTCTCTCTAAGATAAAAACTGATACCTTCATCAGTTTTTAAGCTTTTTATACATATTAATCATGACTTCATCTTCGACATCATCGACTTTTGTTCATGGCGGTGCAATGTTTGTCACCAACAACTATGCTGCTATTCTGTATTACACTGGGATAAATCCTCGCTTTTTCCTCTTTCAGGACTTATTGAAAGCCAGTGAAGTAGGTTATGCTCTGACTGAACCTAGTTAAGTTGAAGGTTCACCCTTATCATCTCTATCCTAATGTTTGGGCCTTCATCATTGTGTTTATCGTGAGGTGCCACGATCTTGGCATCCCATTAAGTGTTACGATATTCAAAATCTTATTCACGTTGAAAAACTATTCTTCTTCTAGACCCGGCTGGGTTCAAATTCAATATAGGCCTCGGGTTCAGTATATTGTCAACATGCACTCCATTTTAGACTTAACACCAGTGGAATCACAATTTTATGGTCTTGGAATGGGAAGAAGGCGACTGGGGAGAGTACTTCAGACACGACTACATTTGTCCTGTTGATAGTGCTCACTACATCTTAGATCTCGACATTGAAGAGTTTTTTGATGCTCGTGACCTCCTTATTGTGGATAACGGCCAAACTCCTTGGGATTTTCACAGAGATGAAACTTGTGGAGGCCGCCATTAGCATCCTTTTTAAAGAGGGTATTTATTTTCTTTCTACCTTAGACTTGGTCAAGTTTATTCTTATACCAATTCTTTCTTTGCTTTGTTTCAGCTACGGGAGCTTTGGATGCGCAGAATGATAAGGGAGATATAGTCACCGGAAGGATGGTAAGAAAAGATACCAAGCAAACGAACCATATTCCCAAGGTCCTTGTGTTCCTTGAGCCTTCAGGTTCCGAAAATAAAAGACCTAAGGGCTCTGATGGAAGCTCCAAGACCTCCTTTGAGGCGTTATGAGGTAGCATCACCCAGGACTCTGTGTTCGGGAACCCAGTTGTAATAACCCCAAATTTTGGAATTTTTAAAACCCTTATGAATAGTGCTTTTTGCCGATTATGCTGAATAATAAAACTTTTCATGCCACACTATGTAGGAGTTCTTTTATTGTTATTCTGAGATCGTATTAGTACTCTATATGATAAATAAGTGTATGTAAAGATCGTCAGAATCCAAATCCGAACACTTTGATTTTTCCCGAAAATCCACCAGATACCGAAAGAATTGAGTATAAGGTAACATGATTAAAAGGATTTAAATTCAAGGATTATAAGAGAGGATCATAAAAGGAATATAATGTATTGAGAAAGGTTAAGGGAACCCAAGTAATAAGATCCCGGGTATGATCCCTCAAACGATAAACGAGAACGAAAGTTAAGTGAACCGTATAACAGATCAGTGGTCATTAGCCAAGTAATTAGGGGTTAATCAAAGAGGTTAGTGGGTGATGATGTCATCATACCAATAAGAAGGAAACAAGTGTAAAAGGATGACATAATCAAGATGACCTAAGCATGACCTGGTAGATATTTTGAATTGGTGGAATATTAGCCAAGTGTTTTTACCCATGGTAAATTCTAAATATGGTTAATTAAAATAAAAGAGAAGCAACCAAGTAATTCACCACACAATTAGTCAAAGGTCAAAACAAGAAGCATTTCACTTTCTCCCCCTTGAAAGCTTGCTCTCGGCCAAAACCAGAGCAGCAACTTCAAACTGCCATATCTCCTTCAATACTCACTCAAATGATGTGTTCTATAGCTCTTTGGAAAGGTATTGAGATGGCCTACAACTCTTGTTCACAAGTATCTTCCAAATAATCAGGGTAAGACCCTCATATTTACAGTTCTTTCAATCTGACTTTTAGAAACTTCAAAACCTAACTTTGTGTTCTTGATTTCTTTGGAAAGATCAAGCTTGTAGGAGGCTCCCTAAGGTTTCCTAGCAACTTAACACCTCCCGAAGAAGGTATAAACTTCAAACCCTAGCTTTGATTTTATGATTCCATTAAGTTTTATTGAAGCATTGTTAGTATTAAGGCTTGATCTTTGATTATAAGTAGTTTTGGTGGATTTGTATTGGATTTGAATATTGGGTTTTTGATTGGTTGGATAAATTGGTAAAATTTGGAGTTGGGGACTGAGTTGCATTATGATGGTTGAATATTGTTGTGTTGGTGGTTGTGAGTGAATTGATGAGAATTTAGAGTGATAATTAAATTGGAAATCGTGTAAACATAACCGTCATAATACCTGATTTTCCTTAACTGTTCTGTTCTGAACTTTAAGACCCGTGAACTCACTGTATAATTCTAACCTTTGCCATTTTTAGATAGTTCATGTTACGAGCTTCGTTTTGATATGTCGTTCGCCTAAATCCGAGTTACGAGCGATGAGAAACGACTGTTTTAAGTAACGGCGTTTCGCGAACGAACCATTACCCCTCGCCTTACTTTGAAACCTTTATTAAGGACTTTAAATGAGTAATTGGGATATGAAAAAATTATGTAAAGTGTATTAGGCAGTTGGTAAGGAACTCGCGAAAAAATCGTCTTAAAACTCTTAATGGTTAATTTATGAAAAATGGTGGAGCCGAGGGTACTCGAACGACTTAGGTGATTCGTTAAGCGTATGAGTGACCATAAGCGAACGTTAGGGTTCAATTGGTTAAAGTCTAGTTTCTTAAGCGACCGGGGTTTAATTCCGACTTATGTTGTTGTTCATAGGTTATCGGACCCACTCTAAGCTTAAGTCTATCCGGGAGCACTCAGGCAAGTTTTCTACCCGTTATACTGTTGTTGTGATGTATACATATGTATATGCATTATCTTGTGATAGATGCATGATGGTTAATTAGCAAATTCTTGCGATATATTGTAGCATGTGATATGGTATATATGCATGCGTGTTTCGTATTCTTGATACATATATTTGTTGATTCAGTTGATAATACCTATGCTAGAGATAAGCGGTAATTTGCATATACCCTTAGTATAGGGGACCCCAAGCTGAACATTTTTCTAAAACCGGGAGTCGATGTTCCCGAGTATAATATATATATATATATATATATATATATATATATATATTTATTTATTTATATTTATATATATATATGAATAGTTTTCAAAACTATTATTCGGATAAGGTTTATTCGATAACTTTATTTTATTAATGAATATTATTTGGAATATTCATTCGAGGGCTTATGACCCCGTTTATTTTATTAATGAATATTATTTTGAATATTCATTCGAGGGCTTATGACCCCGTTTATTTTATTAATGAATATTATTTTAAATATTCATTTGAGGGCTTATGACCCCGTTTATTTTATTAATGAATATTATTTTGAATATTCATTCGAGGGCTTATGACCCCGTTTATTTTATTATTGAATATTATTTTGAATATTCATTCGAGGGCTTATGACCCCGTTTATTTTATTAATGAATATTATTTTGAATATTCATCCGAGAACTTATGACTCCGATTAATTACTAATTATTATTCTTTATTTTATTAAGGAATAATGTGTCGATGATCAAACTCACTTTTGATTATTCAAATAAAGATAGTACTTTCGTATAAGTATATCTTTGGTTATTTAATATTCATTGCGAGTATAAGTTTTTAAAACTTCTACTTCAATTATTTTTATAAAAATTATTCTTTATGATAATATTATTTAAATAATAATATTCAGATATTTCTTAATATATTGGGACTGATTTATTTTATTAAATCAGCATCACTCCAAATATTCTTAAAAATGTTTTGCGAGTCTTCAAAATGATTTTAAAAGTTAGAGCGGATCCCAAAACTCATTTTTATATTTAAGATCCTCCTTTCGAAGGGGATTTAAATACTCGCTCAAAACCTGAGGGATCCGGCTCTGTGGTGTATTGTATATTCGCAACAAGGTTGCTATTTTGATAAAAGAATTTTTGATTACTTACCCAAAACTCGGGAAGTAAAATTCTTGGAACAAGTTAATCCATTAACAGGCATCGCCTGGGAAATATCGGTGAGTTCTCCTTTCCAACTAGATATGACTTTTTGGTGGAGCCGTATCAACAAGTTTCTACTTGGGAAAGGGGGAACGAGCTTTACGTTTCAGAGTCATGGATTTCATCTGAACTAGGAGTGGCGTAAGTGGTCGAGTGGCGCCGGCCCAGCCTTATTATATTGGCCCAAATGGCCCGGAAGTTCCGCTAAGACGGTCCATTCCTTAGGAGTCCAGTGTTCGGTTGACAAGTAAATCTGACAGGTTCTCCTCTACATGTAGAAAATGGTGGGGTTGCACTACTACGACTGATCATCGTAAGTGGTCTTCCTGGAGCGGCAAACTCCCGTAATGAGTTCATCATCCAATTGGATATTTCTGCAACACTACCCAGAGCACTTCGATAGAAAGGCTACGGTTGGGCGATTGTTGAGTGTTGGCAGGGTCAAGTTTTCAAAATGATGTTTGCATCAAATGAAGTATCTCGTAACTTCATTTTATTTTGATGATATTTAAAAGATTGTTTCTATACAAGTTTTGTCTTGTAGCTTAATCTATGGGATGAACTATTTATACATTGAACGGTGGTAGTTCAAGTAGTATTCGAAAAAGATATAAGTATATTGGAGTATCTTTTAACTTCATCTTTTAAACTTATATCTAGTTAATGATTGTCTTATGAATGACAAAGGTTTCAGAAAAATGTTGAGACAAGGGTAGATATATGAGATCACCTTGCAACGATATTTTTATACTGTTATAAACTGGAACTCTGTGGATGTTATACATGTCAGAGGATTTCAAATATTTTTAAAAGTATATATATGTATATATATATATATATACTGAATATTTTGCGACTTGGTCGCGTTAAGATATCAGCTTGGTTCATTTCTTTTGACCAAGACTTTCATGAGTACTATGAGAATGCTCATATATTGTTAAACATTATACATATTATTTTGGTGGGCTTGTTACTCACCCTTGCTTTCTTCTTTCATCACACAACAACAAATAGAAAAGATGAACAAGACCAAGCTTCCAATTCGCAAGCGCTTAGAAAACGTTCCGCAGTTTTCTGGAAGCGTTGATGCCGCCGTAGCTGAGGTAGGAGCTACCAATAGGCTAGGTTTTCAACTATTGATGAACCAGACTTATGTATAATATGAATTGTAATAATGGCAAAGAAATGTAAATTTATTCAGAACCTTCTTGAGGTGTAATGGCTTATTATGTGGAATAAAATGACTTGTGTTATTTTTTTGGTATTCATCTTTAAGACTTTAACTTGTGGCGTGTGTGTATATTATGGGGTCACAGTACGGAGTAGTTGATTGTTTATTTAGATTGGGTGTTATTAAGGGAAATGGAACTCATGCAACCCGAGTCCCCGACCCCGGATTTGGGGGTGTTAAAAAAATGGTATCAGAGCCAAGCGTTATAAACCTCAGAGATGATATGACGTTAAAATAATAAGTTCACTAAGATAATAAGAACTCTTGCCAAGTTCATAGTCGGGCTACCTAACGTAGTACTGACAGTTAAAACCCTTATGGGAACCCTTATAAATATCATGATAGAAGCGTAGTTCGTTATCGTAGATGGTAGCGGGACTCTGAACCCTGAGGTTGAGGAGCAACAACGCGATGATGTTTCATTAGTTATTGGAGATCAGATTGTGGATCCAATAGAGCGTCCTAACGCAGGACCGGATGATGTTCATATTGAGGATGTAGTGGTTGAGGATGTTGTCCTAGATGGGATTGTTGCTGAGGAGGATCTCGTGGAGGATCCTAACAAGAATGAATAAAGGACCATTGAGGAATTGATGACCATGGTTAGGGAAACTACCAGAGGTAGGATTGGCCGGTCACTACCGGAGGTTCGTTCAAGTTTGTAAAGATAGTAGTTCCTTTAACGCGGCTTACTCGTAAGACTGAAAAGTTTGAATGGACAGAGAAATACGAGAAAAGCTTTAAACAACTGAAGCAAAGGTTGGTGACGGCCCCTATGTTGGCATTACCGGATGGAAAAAGGAGATTTTGTGATTTGTATTGACGCTTTGCATAAGGAATTAGGGTGCTCTTATACAGCACCACAAGGTACTCGCGTACGCGTCAAGAAAATTAAGGGAATATAAAATTCGATGTCCCCACCCATGAGCTTGGGCTCGTGGCAATAGTTTTGCCCTAAAGAGTGGAGGCACTACTTGTATGGAGAGAAGTGCGAGATTTACCTAAGCCATAAGTGCTCTAGTACATTTTCACGCAGAAAGAGCTCAACATGCACCAAATGAGGTGGTTAGAGCTAATCAAGGATTACGATTATGAGATTCTTTATCATTCGGGGAAAGCCAATGTGGTGGCTGATGTTGGATTTTAAATGCAGCGGGGGCATGGCAAAACACTTTTACACATATAAAATCCAAATAAAAGCATACAGATCATGAATAAAAATTCGAGGGATCGAATCTAACCTTTAAAATAATTCGGAGACAACGATCAGAGATCCTTAGCAGTTGCTCCTCAAGTGTGAAGCACTCCACCGGTATCCACCAAGAAAATGATATTAAGGAGGAGGAAGGAGGTGGAGAGAATTGGGTTTTCCAAACTTTTTGGGTTTTGTGTGGGTTAGAATAAAATTAGGGTCTATAATAGTGTATTTATAGGCAAAATTTTCTGCTGAAATTTTCCCATAAATATTATTATTATTATCCCATTTATTATTCTCATTAATAATTAAAACACCTTTTAATCATTAATCCTTTTTCTAAACACTTTAGAAATAATTCTCTCTCTTGATTTAATTTCCAAAAATTAAATCCTTTAATTAATAATATTAAGAACTTTTCTTAATTAATTTATAATCAATTAAATCTCATTTAATCAATTATTAAATTTGCCAATTAATTATTTATTTCACAAATAAATAATTATTAGCCATTATTAATTAATTCCTCCACCATAAAATCATTCTCTTTTATGGTGTGACCCTATAGGTTCAATATTAAGCCGGTAGTAGAAATAAATAATAATAAAACTATTTTATCATTATTTATATAAATTCTCTAATTTATTAAATATGATTAATTAATTAATCACATTTATTCTACATCGTGAGTGATGCTTCTCAACATATCGCGACTATCCGGATAATATGAATTCACTGCTTAGAATACCAAGAACCTGTCAGTGAATAGTTACCGTACAATAAACTCCTTCTACCCTACAATGTCCCGATTAAATACAAGGCATGGATCTCGTGTCAAGCCTATCTAATTCAATCACTTGCTTACCATTTACTATGCGTAGTTCTATGCAAATTAGAAACTCCTTTCTAATTTCATTCACTCTGGCCAGAGATTCCTGAACTAGCATAAGTGGATCAGCCTTGAACATTTGCTTCCTTCACTGGAAGGGGTAGATCCTTTATTGATCATACACTATCTTCGTGTACAAATTCCTATACCCAGAAGAGCCCTAATAATTGTCCCTGGAGACTAAGAACTAAACCAAAGCATAGTTCAGTGTACACAAGATGACTATGATGACCTCAAGTCTAAGGATACTTGTACAACTATCACTATGTGAACAACTGCTGACACGTGAGTGAACTCCATCAGTTATTCAGCTGTACGAGTCATGTTCAGTGAACTTATTCTATAATAAGCACCTACATACTAGCTATAGTGTCACCACACAAATGTCTATGAGAACAGACATCCTTCATAATGAAGCAAGCATAGTATGTACCGATCTTTGTGGATTATTAATTACCAGTTAGTAATCCTATGACCAGGAACTATTTAAGTTTAGAGTTATCATCTTTTTAGGTCTCACTATTATGATCTCATCATAATCCATAAAAAGCTTTACTCTAAACTATGGTATATCTTATTTAAACACTTAAATAGATAAAGCCTGTAATAAAAACAAAACAAGTCTTTTATTAATATCAATGAAATCAAAACAGATTACATAAAAGTTATTCCTAAATCCTTATACATGATTGGACTTAGGACATATTCATTTCAATCTCCCACTTGTACTAAAGCCAATCACTCTGGTATCTAATACCCATCTTGTCTTTATGACGATCAAAGTGACTTTCATAAAGTAGCTTTGTGAGTGGGTCTGCTATGTTGTTATGTGTGTCAACTCTAATTCAATACAATACAAGAAATGTTACCGCGCTCCCACTAACCCTTTTGTAGACGCATGGTTCATCTACGTTTTTTGATAAAATCAAACTCTTTGATTGTCTCATCAAAACAAATGTTCCATCTTTCGAGAAGCTTGCTTTAAACCACATATGGTTCGCAGCAGCCTACACACTAGGTTTTCATTTCCCTTGGAAAGAAAACCATCTGGCTATTTGCCAGATCACATAGTCGTAGTAAGCAGCATTCGCAAGCAAAATCCGAACTGATTTTAACAGGGCTACAGGTAAAAGGTTTCATCAAAGGCAATCCATTGCCTTTGTTTGAATCCTTTTCCCAAAAGCCTGGCCTTAAAGGTCTCCACCTGGCCATCTGCTATAATCTATCTTTTGTATACCGTATACATAGATTCCATTCTGGATTTCATGGCACTATGCCATTTCTCTGAGTCAACACTACTCATAGCCTCATTATAGGTCACAGGTTGATCATCATTAATGATCGACAACTCATTGTCATTCTCAATGACAAGGCCATATTACCTCTCAGGTTGGCGAGACACTCTCCCTGATCTATGAATGGGCTGTTCCATAAAAGGTTGTTCAGTCAGAACAGGTGTTTTCACTTGATCCGTAGTAGTTTGTGCTTCTTGAACTTCATCAAGTTCAATTTTGCTCCCACTGTTTCCTTCAAGGATAAACTCCTTTTCCAAGAAGGTAGCATGTCTGGAGACAAACACCCGATGATCGGTGTAAAAGTAATACCCTAAAATCTCTTTAGGATATCCCATAAAACTACATTTTACGGATCGAGATTCCAGCTTATCTAGGTCAACTTTCTTGACATAAGCTGGACATCCCCAAATCTTAACGTGTTTAAGACTCGGTTTCCTTTCTTTCCATATCTCATACGAAGTTTGAGGAACAGATTTGGAAAGCACCTTATTCAGTAAATATGCTGAGGTTTCCAATGCATAACCCCATAGGAATACTGGAAGATTTGCATAGCTCATCATGGACCGAACTATGTCTAACAAAGTTCGATTTCTCCTTTCAGATACTAATCTGGAGGAGTCCACTGGGAGACTATACCATTTACTTTGAGATAATCCAGAAACTCTCCGTTCAAGTATTCACCACCTCGATCTAATCGAAGAGTTATATACTATGTTTGGTTGTTTCTCCACTTCATACTTATATTCTTTGAACTTTTCAAAGGCCTCAGACTTGTGTTTCATCAAACACATATCCGAATCCAGATCTATCATCTCTGAAAGTAATGAAGTATGAAAATCCACCCATGGCTTGCGTAGACATTGGTCCACATACATCTGTGTGTACCATTCCTAGCAAATTTGCAGCCCTCTCTCCATGTCTACTAAATGGAGACTGCAATGCCACTATAAAGTGAGATTTTCATCATCCCTTTTCTTTTATTAGTTTGTTCAATCTGAAATAAATTATGTCACATACATATAGACCATTATTTAAAGCACCACGTCCATAAAGAATATTATCTCTAAGAATAGAACATTCATTATTCTCAATAATAAATGAAAATCCAGCCAAGTCTAACATGGGAATAATATTCCTCACAATCGAGGGAACAAAATAACAATTATTTCAAACAATAGTCTTGCCCGTAGGCCTATGTAAATGAAATGATTCTACATCTTCAGCAGCAACTCTTGCTCCATTTCCATCAGTAGAATCACCTCCTGTTCCTCAAGAGTCCTACTTCTCCTTGGTCCCTGCAACAAATTGCAGATTTGAGAACCACAGGCGATATCTAATACCCAAGTAGAAATTTGATTTAATGACATATTCATTTCTATCATGAACATACCTGAATCAGACTCGGTAGTCTCACTACCCTTCTTCTTCTTCAATTCTGCAAGGTGAACCTTGCAGTTCCTCTTCCAGTGCCCCACCTTGTTACAGTGAAAGCAAACAACTTTGCTCTTGGGGTCTTTAGCTTTTGGTGGAACCGGCTTTTCTTCACCTACTTTCTTCTTCTTGGAAGAGTTCCTCTTCCTTTTCTTAGGATTGGAACCTTCACCAATTAGAAGAACAGAACTCTTCTTAGGGGGGAAATTCGATTCCGCAGTCTTCAACATGTTGTGGAGTTCAGGCAGGCTGACATCCAACTTATTCATGTGAAAGTTCACAACAAACTGCGAGAACGAACTCGGAAGCGATTGCAAGACCAAGTCTTGGCTCAGCTCCCCATCCATGGCAAAACCAAGTTGTCCAAGACGTTCAATCAAATTGATCATCTTAAGTACATGGTCATTCACAGATGATCCCTCAGACATCCTACAACCGAACAGCTCCTTCGATATCTCATATCGAGCTGTCCTCCCCGCCACATCATACAACTCTTGTAGATGCATGAGGATAGTGTGAGCATCCATATGCTCATGTTGCTTCTGTAGCTCAATGTTCATGGAAGCTAGCATGATGCATTGAGCAACATTTGCATCATCTATCCACTTACGATACACAACATATTCATCATTATGTGCATCACTAGCAGGTTCAGTAGGCTTAGGTGAGTCAATCACGTATTCCAGCTTTTCAATCCTGAGAACAATTCTCAAGTTTCGAAGCCAGTCAGCATAATTAGGACCAGTCAATTTGTGAGCATCTAGTATGCTCCTGAGTGATAGTGCAGAAGACATAACGTACAAAGTAAATCTGTAAATGATAAACACATAACAACACTTAGCAAATATTCGATTTCATTTCAAAACACTATATGAATCGGGTCTTTATTCATAAGTGGCTCCCACTAGTTTTCCTAATTTATTCAACCCCCTACATGAAAAATTAAGCATTCATAATGCTAGTGGGAATAGGGATCCTACATTCCATTACACAACGCCGGCTGTGGCACGAAACGCCATGTAATGTTCAATAGGCAGACAACTCTTGTCAATTACATCTAATGTTATTCCCTAATCAAACTTTAGCCTCTTCAATAATTGAGTCACGGCTGTGGCACGACAAACTCAATATTCTAAGTCAAGTCTAACCCAACATTCCGTACAATTGAATCAGTCCCCAAAGGCCCACGGCTGTGGCACGTAACGACCTTTAGATTCTTATTCAATGTACACATCTCTATGTAATAGACAAGTATTTCTTATTTCGAAATCAAAGCCCTCGGCTGTGGCACGAAACGACAATGATTCAAAAATAAGAACTACTTTCTACCATGTTGGAAGGCTTTGACCGACACATGCCCGTTGTGTCATTGGCCAATTACTACTTGATATTATTTAATTTTAGAGGGATTATATTACGTTACAATCATAATCATATTATACAGAGATTCTTCCTTTTAAGTTAAATATTTCAAATCAATAATCAATAATCAGATGATTCCCAGATCGGGTGGAGCATTGTCAAGAGGCGTCACTTAATAACCCTTTCTTACAGATAGAAATCTGTTGTTGACAGAATCATCCTTTCTCTCATATCCAAAATTCATATTCAATTACGTGTTTCATAAACACAAGAATCTCATGATTGTATTCATAATATTATTATTAAGGTTATGAAACAATTTCATTATACTAGGTTGTCTAACAAACGCCTTATGTTTATTTAAGTTCACCTAAATCTATCATCGCATGATAAACTAAGCATATATCACATATATCAACATGAATAGACATCAAGGTAGGCATGTTACATCATCTAGCACATTATAACAAGCAATATACACCTCTATGTATCACAAGAAGCATTTAAAATCAATTCAAACGATCAAAAACAGCTTTAAAACACTTCATGGAATATAAACAGTTCAAAACTTTTATATAAACTAAAATTGATCACTCCATTAGATCCGTCTCGGAAAAACGAATCCAACGGTATATTGCACGCCCAAAACGGAGTTACGAAACTCCCAGAAAATCAATTTTAAAATCAACAGACGGGCTATAACGCATTACAGGAATGCTTTACAAGCCCTGTAACGCATTCCGGTGATGCGTTACACACCTTTTAAGCCATTTAAGGGTGTAACGCATTCTGTGAATGCGTCACAGGTGTGTAACGCATTCCCAGAATGCGTGACACCACTATTATTTTTTTTGTTTTGTTTTTCTGCAGCAGCCGTCTTTTCTCGATACCCGTGCCGCCGCCTGTTCTCCTCTTTCTCCGTGCAACAACAGCAGACAACACAGATAACAGTACAGATATATACATTCTCTAATTTATTAAATATGATTAATTAATTAATCACATTTATTCTACATCGTGAGTGATGCTTCTCAACATATCGCGACTATCCGGATAATATGAATTCACTGCTTAGAATACCAAGAACCTGTCAGTGAATAGTTACCGTACAATAAACTCCTTCTACCCTACAATGTCCCGATTAAATACAAGGCATGGATCTCATGTCAAGCCTATCTAATTCAATCACTTGTTTACCATTTACTATGCGTAGTTCTATGCAAATTAGAAACTCCTTTCTAATTTCATTCACTCTGGCCAGAGATTCCTGAACTAGCATAAGTGGATCAGCCTTGAACATTTGCTTCCTTCACTGGAAGGGGTAGATCCTTTATTGATCATACACTATCTTCGTGTACAAATTTCTATACCCAGAAGAGCCCTAATAATTGTCCCTGGAGACTAAGAACTAAACCAAAGCATAGTTCAGTGTACACAAGATGACTATGATGACCTCAAGTCTAAGGATACTTGTACAACTATCACTATGTGAACAACTGCTGACACGTGAGTGAACTCCATCAGTTGTTCAGCTGTGCGAGTCATGTTCAGTGAACTTATTCTATAATAAGCACCTACATACTAGCTATAGTGTCACCACACAAATGTCTATGAGAACAGACATCCTTCATAATGAAGCAAGCATAGTATGTACCGATCTTTGCGGATTATTAATTACCAGTTAGTAATCCTATGACCAGGAACTATTTAAGTTTAGAGTTATCATCTTTTTAGGTCTCACTATTATGATCTCATCATAATCCATAAAAAGCTTTACTCTAAGCTATGGTATATCTTATTTAAACACTTAAATAGATAAAGCCCGTAATAAAAACAAAACAAGTCTTTTATTAATATCAATGAAATCAAAACAGATTACATAAAAGTTATTCCTAAATCCTTATACATGATTGGACTTAGGACATATTCCTTTCAGCTGATGCCCTTAGTAAAAAGGAGAGACTCAAGATGATAATGTCTTTGAGAGAGTTTATAAGAGGTTTTGGAGAAAATGGAAATAGAATTGAAGGTAACCGGAGTCGGTACCGAAAAGCTGTTTGAGATTACAATACAGCCCGAATTATTGGAAAAGAACAGATTGTTCCAGAAAAAGTGATGAATGAAGGCAGAGAGCCAACAAATAGATAAGAGATTAATACCGAGAAAGATGATAAGGGAATAATGAGGTATTCCTACAGAATTTGGGTTCCAAATGTTCAAGAGCTTGAAGATGAGATCTTAGATGAAAACTAGTTTGAGGAATAAGATTTAGAGCAAACCCTGAACGTGATAGTTAGGGAGGTCGCCATCAAGATAGAAGGAACCCATAACATGATGAAGTGAAAAATGAGGATTTAAAATATATAGGATGACCCCGATTATGGGGAGGAGGAGGGAATGTTTAGACTAAGGAAACAGAAGTCGAGTAAGGAAAGGAGACCCGAGACGGTACTCCTATACAAAAATTTATGGACCTTTCTAGACAGAACTTAGACTATTATCCCCAACCACCACCCTGAGGAAACAATGCGGTGAGAAATTCTTTCAGGACCTTTAAGTCGCTAAGCTCTCAGAGTTCCAAGGAACAAGCTGACCCAGTCGAGGCAAGAGCCTGTCTAAAGGAAATATAGGAATCATTTGAGATTCTAAATGATTGACGAATCACAAAAGACTGTTTTTGTCACTTACCCTCCTAAGAGAGAGGCCACCCGCTGGTGAAAGTCCAAGGAAGGCACGGAGCCAGAGGTTACAATAAACTGATTAAAGTTCAGTCAATTGTTTTCAGGAAAGTACTTCCCAAGGGAGATAGTGTAAAAGCTTTAGAGCCAGAACAAAGGCGGACGAGTATGATGAATTATGAATATAAGTTGTAAAAGTTGTCAAGATTCGTTCTGAGGACACGAATCCAGAATGACGGGATGTTTGAAATCAATGCTTATATTGTGTTGGTTCATGAAATAATGATAAGAGAAAGGAAAATAAAAAGAAACTGAAGTGGAAAGGAATATAAAGGCAATAGAGTTTGAGGAATGATAAGGAAGTTGGGTATGAGGAAACCCTAAAGACTCTTAGCAATAGAAATAGAAAAGTATGTAATCGTCAGGATGAGGGTGATTCACCATGAGTTAAATTGATGGTTGAAGGCATACGAGATACATAAATTTTATCCCCTGTAAGTTGGGAGGATTTGAGGAAACCTTGAGATAGTTCGAAGGATAAATATTGAGACGCGGATAGACTGAGGAGACAAGGAAGTAAGAAATTAGGAAAATTGGATGAAGGAAGTGACCTTCAAGAATGTGAAGTGTAAGACCGGTGGCTTGATACCCAGGAAGGGAGACGCCAGGTATGAGAGATATCCCAACATTGAGATGACTGTTGAAATAAACAACAAAAGTAAATACGGAATTATTAAGAAGAAGTTCACGTTGAACACGGCCAATATCTTCCAGAACATCCTTGTTATCGTTACCAAATCAAGCAAGAAAAGTAGATAACCGTAGTTATCTTTTGGAGGCCATATTGATTGACCTCATTTTGAATACAGATGTTATTGTGAAATTAGGCATATACTATCGAGGTGGGAAGGATTGAATAAGACACCCTTATCAGGGATATATGACTTGATTTATCCATGGAAGGATGCATGTACCTTTTAAAGGTGGAATTAAGGATAGAACATCGGTAACTTAAAATGAATCCTAGGGGAATGCATAAAGGTTGGCATTTCACCCTTAATAGGGATAGTATGAGTTTTGACAGTATGAATTGGAAAGGATTAAGGTAATAACAACCTGTAAGAATCAGTGGAGAAATTTTTCAGAAGTATATAGACAATGATTCTGGTATTAATAAATGGTATCTTGATATGCCCTGTATCTAGGGAATACAGGAGGAACGATTCAAGGATAACCTTAGAGGTTTTACAAGGAGAAAGGTAATATTCAAAATTCTCAAGAGTAAAAATGTTGATAAAGGAAATATGATGTAATTATAATGATGCCAAGTGGGGCACGTGTTAAACCACGGGAAAGTATGGATCGAACCAGTAAAGGTCAAAATTGTTCAGGGCAATTAGGGCCTAAGATAAAAGATGTTCTAAGTATGATTGAGAGTCAGTCGTGACAGTGATTAACCTCTAAAGACTGAGGCAATAACTTATGGAAAAAAAATGGTGGTATTTTTTTTACTCATCAGATTTTAAGGAAAACTTCTTCACTCAAGCAGTGATTGGAAATGAGGTAGAAAATTTAGTGAAGGTGGTTAAAATGACATTGATTGTAAGGAAATATTACTATCAGGAAGGGCCAAAGAGGTGGCCGACACTTTAAGTGTAAGAAGATAATTATAGGCGTTTGTGCCAAAAGAATACAGTGATGATGGTTAAAGCTGTGAAGGTTGTATTATGGTTTGGAAGATTGACATTCCTTCTGATGACTGTGCAATACCCAACCGTAATAGTAGTTTGGTAAAGGTTTAATTCATGTAATCGCCATGAGCGGGCTATCTATCCTAGAAGGTCCTATATTGAGAATAAGCCAGGACCATGTTTCAAAAAGGACTAAACAAACCTTTGAGTTAAGTCTTCTATTGAAGGTATATGATTAAGAATGGTATTAACCTGCTATCGTTGCTTTGATTGAAATTGTTCTGCAATTTTATCTGCTTAATGTCATGTATGTACGTCAGGATCTGGAATGTTCTTCATGAATGATGAATGGTGATTATGTTACCACCTTAGAAGAATTCTATACGACATGTATGGACTCCGTATGGTTAGCTATTAAGATTTCATGGAAAACGAATGACGACAGTAGGTCAGCGGTGGACCATAGTAATGCAGCAATGATTCTGCGAGTAAAGAGTCGATTACAACTGTGAGAGTTGTATTGGAATGGATGTTGAGATTGAGTACAACCAATCGGGTCATGGTGATGTATAAGTTATTAATGATAGACCGACTAAGCCGAACATTTACCTATGATATATTTATTCCTTCTTATCGATAAAGAGTAGTATTACCCATACGAAGAAGGTTGTGGTATAGAAATGGATTCTAGTAACGATGAGGTCTAGAATGTAATCCCAGATTCGATTTTCATTGTCGAGGGAGTTTCAAGGGTGATTGTGTATAAGCTCGAGTAAGAGTATGGGTCCAAAGAATGATGGACAGAATAGCAAAAAAATATTTAGGCATGTGAAATGCGATGCGATAATATTTGATATATATACACATATGTTTTGTTCTCCTATGAGAAACCTCTATAGTTCAGAGGTAGGTTCCAAGCCAGATATTTTGTGGCAGTATATTTTTTTTCATATACATAATTCTCTTCAATTCGTTATTTTCTCTTCTTTTCATTTCATATAAACTGAGAAGAACAACCCTTCCAAAAGGGGAGGTATTGCCGAATGACTATCTATCTGTGTGATAGAAGCCTAGTAGGATACCACATGTTGTTTAATTGCTTGTCAAGTACTAAAGGCTGGCCACCTTCTGTACTAACTATGCGATATAACAAGTGTTCATGATCATAGTAATCTCTCAATAAATTCTTTTACTTCTATATGAAGGACTAAGCTTTCGAAGATGGAAGCAGCTAAAGGAAGTAGTATCAGTACGGTGGTATTCCGATTCTAACGCGTTCGTGATACTAAGATTGACGTGGTTATTAAAAGGTTATAGAACGCTAACGAGCAAAAGTGTAACCAGTATAGTATTATGTACGGAAGATAGTAACGACTACGAACTGGAAAAGAATGGGTAGTGAGAAGCAAAAGCTATAATGCTAGAAGCTATGATGAGAGCCGGTGCAATAAACTTGAAAGAATTTGGAATGATCACTTAACGCGGATTAAGTTATCTCACGATAATCGATCGTATGTCAGTATCGAGGTATCGCCTTATGAGATCCTTGAGGGAAGACAATGTCGATCTCCCTTATGTTAGGATGAAGTTGTAGAGCGCAAGATGCTCGGACCCGCAGTAGTCCAAAGGATCAAGAATATAATAGATCTAATCAGAGGACGGCTGGTAGTAGCCCAAGATGGACATAAGAAGTATGTTGATTTGACATAAAAGGACAAAGAATAGGAAGTAGGGGACCTAGTGTTGTTATAGGTATACCTTTGAAAAGGATGGATGTGGTTCGGAAAGAAAGGAAAGCTAAGCCTACGAATTTTTGGATCCTTGGAGGTAGTAAGACGTATTGGGAAGTTAGCATATGAGCTAGCCCTACCCCCGAATATGTAGCAAGTTCATAACATGTTCCACGTATCAATGTTAAGGAAGTATAATTCGGATGCCAGATAAATAGGGGCATATGAGCGCATAGACATGCAACCCGACGTAACCTATATGGAGCAACCAGGAAGGGTTATGGATTGAAAAGGAACAAGTGCTTAGGAGAAGGGTTATCAAACTAGTCAGAGTTGGTGGTAGAACCGCAATGTGGGAAAATTTACTCGAGAGTTAGAAAGTGCAATACTAAGAGAGTATCCCTATTCATTTTCTATCTGATTCCGGGACGGAATCCTTTTAAGGAGGGGAGACTGTAATAACCCCAAATTTTGGAATTTTTGAAACCCTTATGAATAGTGCTTTTTGCCGATTATGCTAAATAAGAAAACTTTTCATGCCACACTATGTAGGGGTTCTTTTATTGTTATTCTGAGATTGTATTAGTACTCTATATGATAAATAAGTGTATGTAAAGATCGTCAGAATCCAAATCCGAACATTTTGATTTTTCCCGAAAATCCACCAGATACCGAAAGAATTGAGTATAAGGTAACATGATTAAAAGGATTTAAATTCAAGTATTATAAGAGAGGATCATAAAAGGAATATAATGTATTGAGAAAGGTTAAGGGAACCCAAGTAATAAGATCCCAGGTATGATCCCTCAAACGATAAACGAGAACGAAAGTTAAGTGAACTTTATAACAGATCAGCGGTCATTAGCCAAGTAATTAGGGGTTAATCAAAGAGGTTAGTGGGTGATGATGTCATCATACCACTAAGAAGGAAACAAGTGTAAAAGGATGACATAATCAAGATGACCTAAGCATGACCTAGTAGATATTTTGAATTGGTGGAATATTAGCCAAGTGTTTTTAACCATGGTAAATTCTAAATATGGTTAATTAAAATAAAAGAGAAGCAACCAAGTAATTCACCACACAATTAGTCAAAGGGCAAAACAAGAAGCATTTCACTTTCTCCCCCTTGAAAGCCTGCTCTCGGCCAAAACCAGAGCAGCAACTTCAAACTGCCATATCTCCTTCAATACTCACTCGAATGATGTGTTCTATAGCTCTTTGGAAAGGTATTGAGATGGCCTACAACTCTTGTTCACAAGTCGCTTCCAAATAAATATGGTAAGACCCTCATATTTACAGTTCTTTCAATCTGACTTTTAGAAACTTCAAAACCTAACTTTGTGTTCTTGATTTCTTTGGAAAGATCAAGCTTGTAGAAGGCTCCCTAAGGTTTTCTAGCAACTTAACACCTCCCAAGGAAGGTATAAACTTCAAACCCTAGCTTTGATTTTATGATTCCATTAAGTTTTATTGAAGCATTGTTAGTATTAAGGCTTGATCTTTGATTATAAGTAGTTTTGGTGGATTTGTATTGAATTTGAATATTGGGTCTTTGATTGGTTGGATAAATTGGTAAAATTTGGAGTTGGGGACTGAGTTGCAGTATGATGGTTGAATATTGTTGTGTTGGTGGTTGTGAGTGAATTGATGAGAATTTAGAGTGATAATTAAATTGGAAATCGCGTAAACATAACCGTCATAATACCCGATTTTCCTTAACTGTTCTGTTCTGAACTTTAAGACCCGTGAACTCACCGTAAGATTCTAACCTTTGCCATGTTTAGATAGTTCATGTTACGAGCTTCGTTTTGATATGTCGTTCGCCTAAATCCGAGTTACGAGCGATGAGAAACGACTGTTTTAAGTAACGGCGTTTCGCGAACGAACCATTACCCCTCGCCTTACTTTGAAACCTTGATTAAGGATTTTAAATGACTAATTGGGATATGAAAAAATTATGTAAAGTGTATTAGGCAGTTGGTAAGGCACTCGCGAAAGAATTGCCTTAAAACTCTTAATGGTTAATTTATTAAAAATGGTGGAGCCGAGGGTACTCGAACAACTTAGGTGATTCGTTAAGCGTATGAGTGACCATAAGCGAACGTTAGGGTTCAATTGGTTAAAGTCTAGTTTCTTAAGCGACCGGAGTTTAATTCCGACTTATGTTGTTGTTCATAGGTTATCGGACCCACTCTAAGCTTAAGTCTATCCGGGAGCACTCAGGCAAGTTTTCTACCCGTTATACTGTTGTTGTGATTTATACATATGTATATGCATTATCTTGTGATAGATGCATGATGGTTAATTAGCAGATTCTTGCGATATATTGTAGCATGTGATATGGTATATATGCATGCCTGTTTCGTATTCTTGATACATATATCTGTTGATTCAGTTGATAATACCTATGCTAGAGATAAGCGGTAATTTGCATATACCCTTAGTATAGGGGACCCAAAGGTGAACATTTTTCTAAAACCGGGAGTCGATGTTCCCAAGTATATTATATATATATATATATATTTATATATATATGAATAGTTTTCAAAAATATTATTTGGATAAGGTTTATTCGATAACTTTATTTTATTAATGAATATTATTTTGAATATTCATTCGAGGGCTTATGACCCCGTTTATTTTATTAATGAATATTATTTTGAATATTCATTCGAGGGCTTATGACCCGTTTATTTTATTAATGAATATTATTTTGAATATTCATTTGAGGGCTTATGACCCCGTTTATTTTATTAATGAATATTATTTTGAATATTCATTCGAGAGCTTATGACCCCGTTTATTTTATTATTGAATATTATTTTGAATATTCATTCGAGGGCTTATGACCCCGTTTATTTTATTAATGAATATTATTTTGAATATTCATTCGAGGACTTATGACTCCGATTAATTACTAATTATTATTCTTTATTATATTAAGGAATAATGTGTCGATGATCAAACTCACTTTTGATTATTCAAATAAAGATAGTACTTTCGTATAAGTATATCTTTGGTTATTTAATATTCATTGCCAGTATAAGTTTTAAAACTTCTACTTCAATTATTTTTATAAAGATTATTCTTTATGAGAATATTATTTAAATAATAATATTCAGATATTTCTTAATATATTGGGACTGATTTATTTTATTAAATCAGCATCACTCCAAACATTCTTAAAAATGTTTTGCGAGTCTTCAAAATGATTTTAAAAGTTAGAGCGGAACCCAAAACTCATTTTTATATTTAAGATCCTCCTTTCGAAGGGGATTTAAATACTCGCTCAAAACCTGAGGGATCCGGCTCTGTGGTGTATTGTATATTCGCAACAAGGTTGCTATTTTGATAAAAGAATTTTTGATTACTTACCCAACACTCGGGAAGTAAAATTCTTGGAACAAGTTAATCCATTAACAGGCATCGCCTGGGAAATATCGGTGAGTTCTCCTTTCCAACTAGATACGACTTTTTGGTGGAGCCGTATCAACAAGTTTCTACTTGGGGAAAGGGGGAACGAGCTTTACGTTTCAGAGTCATGGATTTCATCTGAACTAGGAGTGGCGTAAGTGGTCGAGTGGCGCCGGCCCAGCCTTATTATATTGGCCCAAATGGACCGGAAGTTCCGCTAAGACGGTCCATTCCTTAGGAGTCCAGTGTTCGGTTGATAAGTAAATCTGATAGGTTCTCCTCTACATGTAGAAAATTGTGGGGTTGCACTACTACGACTGATCATCGTAAGTGGTCTTCCTGGCGCGGCAAACTCCCGTAATGAGTTCATCATCCAATTGGATATTTCTGCAACACTACCCAGAGCACTTCGATAGAAAGGCTACGGTTGGGCGATTGTTGAGTGTTGGCAGGGTCAAGTTTTCAAAATGATGTTTGCATCAAATGAAGTATCTCGTAACTTCATTTTATTTTGATGATATTTTAAAGATTGATTCTATACAAGTTTTGTCTTGTAGCTTAATCTATGGGATGAACTATTTATACATTGAACGGTGGTAGTTCAAGTAGTATTCGGAAAAGATATAAGTATATTGGAGTATCTTGTAACTTCATCTTTTAAACTTATATCTAGTTAATGATTGTCTTATGAATGACAAAGGTTTCAGAAAAACGTTGAGACAAGGGTAGATATATGAGATCACCTTGCAACGATATTTTTATACTGTTATAAACTGGAACTCTGTGGATGTTATACATGTCAGAGGATTTCAAATATTGTGAAAAGTATATATATGTATATATATACTGAATATTTTGCGACTTGGTCGCGTTAAGATATCAGCTTGGTTCATTTCTTTTGACCAAGACTTTCATGAGTACTATGAGAATGCTCATATATTGTTAATCATTATACATATTATTTTGGTGGGCTTGTTGCTCACCCTTGCTTTCTTCTTTCATCACACAACAACAGATAGAAAAGATGAACAAGACCAAGCTTCCAATTCGCAAGCGGTTAGAAAACGTTCCGCAGTTTTCTGGAAGCGTTGATGTCGCCGTAGCTGAGGTAGGAGCTACCAATAGGCTAGGTTTTCAACTATTGATGAACCAGACTTATGTATAATATGAATTGTAATAATGGAAAAGAAATGTAAATTTATTCAGAACCTTCTTGAGGTGTAATGGCTTATTATGTGGAATAAAATGACTTGTGTTATTTTTTTGGTATTCATCTTTGAGACTATAACTTGTGGCGTGTGTGTATATTATGGGGTCACAGTACGGAGTAGTTGATTGTTTATTTAGATTAGGTGTTATTAAGGGAAATGGAACTCGTGACAACCCGAATCCCCGACCCCGGATTTGGGGGTGTTACACCAGTTCTTGCCTTGGACTGGTCTAACAGCATTACTCCTCCTGATTTCCTCCATGTCTCAATGGGTGAAAAGCTTCTTGAAGTGGAGATGTTTGGGGCTCATGACTTGTACCAGGTACTCTTAACATTATTAAAACCTTGTTCGAGAGCATTCTAGTAGGTCGAGAGGCCGTTGTTGTAGAAAGTCGGCCCTCTTAGGTCGACCGGGGATCTCTTTTGAGGGAGACCGGGTGAGCATAAGGCCTCTATTTTAGGAAGTTGGCTCCCATTGGTCAACCGGGGCTTTCCGTTATGGGTTGCCTTGGTCGGCTATCGTATATTGTAGGGTTAGTTTTATAACATCTCCTTTCTTTTCCTTTTTTTCTTGGACAATGCCTACTATGTTGCCTCCTCCACTCATAGTATCGAGAAGAGGAATGACTATGAGGCTTTTTAAGCCTCAATGGATAAGATGAAGGTGACATCCAAAGACTGGGAGTCCAAGGCTCACGACGCAGAGGAAAGAGCTTGTCTCTATCAGAATAAGCATGCCAAGATGGTTAAAAGGAAGAAGATGGAATGAAGGAAAATTGTAGACCAATATTATGACGCCTGATGAGGATCAAGGAATGAATATGTTAATTTGGATTTGGTTATGTGTACTTGTGGTGATGCTCAATTGGAGAGGATGCAAAGATGGGTTATGAAGCTTACTTGGACAACAAGGAATAAAGGAGTGGTGCATGAAGTTGGACAAGTAGTTGATTATTATATAATTATTAATTCGAATTTTGCTTGCAAGTTTTTACCGTTCACTTGAAAGGGTTTTTCTTGTTTTAAGCACTTAGGATTTTATTTTCCTATTTGGATTTGGTTTTTGTCTTTTTTCTATTCGGATTTGGTTTTTAAATTTGTTTTCCGGAAGGATTCAGATATTGGATAATTCAAGCTGATATTGAATTTCTCTTGGAATCCTATTGGGTTTTGGTTATTGTCTAAGCCTATAAATACCATTCTCATGTAATCTTTTAAGAGAGACAATGGATGATCTAAAACTTTTGTTTTAAGATAAACTATGAGTAGTTTTTCTTCCCTCTAAATTTCAATTACTGGATTGTTTTGAAGGTTAGATTCAAATTACTTAGTTTCTGGATTGATCTAAGCAATTTGAGATTCAAAGTTCACGTTTCTGGATTGATCGTGTTCTTTTGAAATATCATCTTCTTCTTTTATCCCTTTTCTTCTTCTTCTTTTCTTTCTTTGTGGAGAGATCCACATCAATTTGGTATCAAGAGCCAAGATTTTTTCTCCAATTTCTTAATTGTTGGGAGATCTAGGTTTCAAAAAAAAACTATTCACGAGTACTATTCACTGGGTTAATGTTCATTGGCACTGTTCACGATTTACTATTCATGGGTACTATTCACCGGCACTGTTCACGAGTACTGTTCACGAGCACTGTTCATCGGCACTGTTCACGATACTGTTCATCTAGTTTTTTTAGCAGATTTTTCTTATGGCTACGGATGAATTGCTCAGAAAATTACTTGGAAAATTGGATGAGATTGATAAACGTACTCAAAAGCTTGCTAATTCAACGGAATCGAGGTTTGATGAATTGGATAAAATTTTAGTTAAGGTGAAAGATAGTGATGAAGTCTATGATCCTGGTATAGAGCTTGGTTATTTTACAGGTTTGGGTAGCATAGATGATTTTGTTGAATGGGTTACACAAGTCGACAAGATTTCTGCTTATACAGGTTGGACTGAGATAAGAATATTCAAGATTGCAGCGCTTAAACTTACAAAGAAAGCAGGGTTGTGGTTTGATAATCTAAACACAAAAAGAGTTAGATCTGGAAAAGAAAAGATTATGACTTGGACATCTCTGAAGAAGAAACTTCGTGCAAAATATATTCCTTTGCATTATAAATTCGAATGTATAATGAAGATGGCATCCCTCTCTCAAGGTACTATGAGTGTTTCTGAGTATACTTCTGAATTTTATAGATTGCGCCTTATTTGTGACTTGGAGGAGACAGAAACAATGAAAATTGGAAGATTTATTCGTGGATTGAATTTGCCTATTTATCGAAAGGTTAAATCAAGTCCATATATCTCGTTTAATGATGTATGCAATTTTGCTTTGGAATTTGAATCTTTTCAACAAGACGAGAAATTGAAGTCTTCCCTTCACGAGTTTACTCTTTCAGAAGAAACTAAAGAAGAAGACTTTGTCAGAGTGGAGAATGTTGTGGATCTTGTTGTTGATTACCAGGTGTTACATGTGGCGACTACATCAAGTTTGGATAAAAAGGATGAACCAGTTACAAAAGAAGCCATGATAGAGAAGCATGAAGAAAGAAAGTCACTTGTTGAGAAAATTTTGGTTGTTCAAAAAAATCAGATAGATGCATCTCCTAAATTTGTGTTTGACGACATTGTTGAAAGAGAAGAGATACTAAAGGAGAAGTTCGAAACTAAAGAGGTTGTGTACAAGGAAAACAACATCATCCTAGTGGAACACAATGATTTTATGGGGTAGAGAACTTGTTGAATGCACCTATCTCATCAAACTATCTTATTCTTTCGAGTTTACTTCCAAAGATATTGCTGATGGAATTGAAATTTAAGGCTTTCAAGTTCTACGAGAAATCACCTCGTTATGTGCTTATTCTTAAATACTTTAGAACTCGAGGACGAGTTTTCTTCAAAGGAGAGGAGAATGATGAGGATCAAGGAATGAATATGTTAATTTGGATTTGGTTATGTGTACTTGTGGTGATGCTCAATTGGAGAGGATGCAAAGATGGGTTATGAAGCTTACTTGGACAACAAGGAATAAAGGAGTGGTGCATGAAGTTGGACAAGTAGCTGATTATTATATAATTATTAATTCGAATTTTGCTTGCAAGTTTTTACCTTTCACTTGAAAGGGTTTTTCTTGTTTTAAGCACTTAGGATTTTATTTTCCTATTTGGATTTGGTTTTTGTCTTTTTCTATTCGGATTTGGTTTTTAAATTTGTTTCCCGGAAGGATTCAGATATTGGATAATTCAAGCTGATATTGAATTTCTCTTGGAATCCTATTGGGTTTGGGTTATTGTCTAAGCCTATAAATACCCTTCTCATGTAATCTTTTAAGAGAGACAATGGATGATATAAAACTTTTGTTTTGAGATAAACTATGAGTAGTTTTTCTTCCCTCTAAACTTCAATTACTGGATTGTTTTGAAGGTTAGATTCGAATTACTTAGTTTTTGGATTGATCTAAGCAATTTGAGATTCAAAGTTCACATTTCTGGATTGATCGTGTTCTTTTGAAATATCCTCTTCTTCTCTTATCCCTTTTCTTCTTCTTCTTTTCTTTCTTTGTGGAGAGATCCACATCAACGCCTTCCAAACCCGGGGTCTAGATTTAGGGGTCACTAGCCAATAAACCATAATAAAATAATCACAGTGGAATAATATAATAAATATGACCCCTTGCATGCACTGGATCGATCACAGGTTATAGTATGGAACAGGCACTAATACAACCCAAATGTTATTACAAACCATAAGTCTAATTAGTTTTACAGATTACTCAAATTTTATTACAAACCTCTAAATTATTCAAGCGTCCCAAAACAATCTACCTGGAAAACACACCAAACTATCTACAAGCACTCGACTTCGGGTCAAACCTGGAACTCAAGCCTGCTCTGGCTTAGCTGAAAGATTAGATTGATAAACAAGTATGAGCAAAAGAAATGCTCAGCAAGCAATATAAAATGTGCTTGAAATGATAAACCATATTTTGATAATAACTGAACAATGGGATAAAATCAGTGATATTTGATCAATAATAAAAGCTTCACAAGCTATCAGCAATAAACAATAATTTTTAGATTGGAATCTAACTCCGACTGGCATACTATCACATGTTGATCAGCCCGTGTGATAGCACAAGGTCATGATTCAAAGAAACATATCCCCAAAACATAAGTACTCAAATAAAAAGGCAATATATCTGCCTGTGGCATAAATTGGGTCATAATATTTCATATAACACATAGAATTAGCCGTCCGCTGGACCGTCCGTCCCAGTCACTTACGCATTCATCCAATCCATAAAATATTTTGATCAAAGGAGCCGAATCAAGCGACATCATTAACATTATAACTCCCCATTTCTCATGGTCCAGAGCTATCTCAACAATCGATGGCGAAATAACTAGAACAATTAGTTATTCACTAATCTCAATTCAACGTTCCACTGTATAGAGTAATTTGTATCGAAATATAAAACGTTTAACTATTCTAAACTTAGAAGAGTATGGAAATTGAAAGAATAGAGTTCAGAGTCAATATCACTTGAATGATAAGTGAAGATATAAACACGTGCATAATATGATTCGAAATAAACGTCACTTGAACGATAAGTAAAGTTAGGGGTACTTGCCTGGTATGCTCAATAACTTCTTACTATCACTCTGGCTTATAGCTGCTGGCTACTATCTCCGTCTAACGCTTGACCACACTCCTTGCTACTCGATTCTATAAACAAAAGGACTATCTTAATTGATAAAATCAAACTCAATCGACGTAACTATACGTCTTGACATCTACCTGATCGTTTATAACTAATCATGGCAGTTTAACACTGTAAACAGATAGCATGCATATCACGTAACACATAATCATGTCATATATATATATATATATCACATAATCACATATTTCATGTAACACATAAGTCATGTTGTCAAAACATAGGTTTCAGTATGTTCAGAACTAAAATCAAGTCAATAATAGTGTTTACCGATCAGATACCAACTCAAAAGGAATAACAGATCAAATGTCATGGCAATACAAAAGAAATTAGATCTCAAAAGTATTTTTGTTAGAAGCGTAGTATTTTTCTGAGTCTATACGCGTTCGTTTCGTATTAAATGGACGAACGGTTTAATTATTATGAATAAAATAAGAATTAAATAGAATTAAATAAATTAATTATAATATTAATTGACTTTTAAATACCAAAATATAATTTTTAAAAGCCTAAAAATAATTTTTAGAAATTGTTTGAATTAATTATAAATAATTTACATTTATTTAACTATTTATAAATAAAATTAACTGATTAAATGATTTTAATCAATTAACTAAATTCATAAATAATTAACTAAAATAAATTATAAATAATTAAAGAAAAATAGATTTTTGAAAATAATTAAAGAAAATAATTTTAGGAATTTAAAATAATTAAGAAATTAATTTTTAGTATTTAAAATAATTATTAAATGATTTTTAGAAATAAATAAAATGATTTTTGAAAATAAGAAAAAGGATTTTTGAAATATTTTTAAAATAAAAAACTAAGAAACAGAAATGGGGGATTGGGGTTAGGGTTTCGGGGATCAAACCCGGGTTTTTAAACCGGATTACGAAGAACAAGGCCGGGTCCGGGTTGAACACCGGCCGGTTTCTGGAATGAGCCCAGATTATGGCGGGTTCTTGCCGGACTCCGACAAGTCCTAAACTTGCCCGAAACACTCCCCTTTCCTTCTGTTTTCAGTCCAACCTTCCTCTACTCCCTCCCAGAAATCATCCTGCTCACTGAACAACCACAGGCCACCCCCAGATTGTCTTCTCCGATGAAAAACACAAAAATCCGGCGAAGCTTGATGAACAATCCGGCAAAAACTCGGAATCAGCGAATATTCAACCAAAATCAACGTATTACATACCAAAATAAAGCTCATGATATCTATAATCCTACACAACCTTCAAAATAATCAGAAACAACACATATAAACCAGAAAATCAAATTAAAAATCTGGTGAAAACCGAAAACCCGGTTTCATCAATGTTGAACTACAACGAATCAACCAAATACGTAAATCGGTTCTACAGATCAAACTAAAGATATTTGTAACTTCAAAATTAATCAAAGATCAACGAAAATCCAAAAACGAATTCTTAGGAACAAGAACACAGAAAAATTGATTTTGTAAAATACTTAACCTCGGTTTGTGAAATTAGTATCAATAGAACGGGCTCGAAACAAGCGTCAATTTGGTTACAAGAACATCAACAGAGGATCCTTGAATCTCCCAATATCATTGGATTTGTTATCTTGATAAAATTTTAGCCCCAAACTTTGTTCTCGGCTTTTCTATTTTCTGAATTTTTAATAAAATAAAATGAATAAAATAATTTCTGATCAGCTATTTATATATGTACAGAAATTAATACCCCAAAATAAATTAAGGGTGTTTTTATCCCCTAATGATAATGATTAGGGTCCCAAAATAATTATTACGGGGAATAATTTTAAAAACGATAAAATATAAAATTAATGTCAAAATTTCCCAAAAATTATGAATAAATCGAAAATGCAAAGATATTGGGTATTTGAGATGCGAATGATTTTATAAAAATAAAATACGAATTTTGTGGACTTTAACGTCCCGGTAGGGTCCTGGTCTGCTCATTTTTTGAAAACAAACATGATACTTAAATTAACAGAAAAACCCAAAAACACGTAAAATACAATCAAATGCACATACATCGATATAAAACAGATACCTTGATGAAAACGTAATTAAATACGAGTCCAAATTACAGATTGATTCCAATAATTGCAGTTTTAAACAAATTTTAATCAATTGAAAAATTTTCTGGTTCGCACGGAAACACACATAACAGCTATAACATCTAATATCATGGAAATAATTATTTTAAATTTATAAAACACATAATATTTACTCATTTAACATAGAATATTCATATAATTTTCCCGGATATTACATCCTTCCCCCTTAACAGGATTCTGTTCTCAGAATCAGCCTAGGAAAACAAGTTAGGATACTTGGATCGCATTTCGCTTTCCAATTCCCAGGTCGACTCTTCAACCTTGGGATTCCTCCACAAGACTCACACTAAAGACACAGACTTATTCCTAAGCACTCTTTCTTTCTTATCTAAAATCTGCACTGGTCGTTCTACAAAAGACAAGTCTGGCTGAATCTCGATTGGCTCATATTCTATCACATGGTTCGAATCAGGCAAATAATGTTAGTCCCTTAACAATTCAACAAGAATTACAAAAGGGGGGTTGAATGGAATTCTTGAAACTTTTTCTTAAATAAAATTTGTAATAACCCCAAAATTTTGAATTTTTTTTGTAACCCTTATGAATAGTGTTTTTGCTGATTATGCTGAATGAGAAAACTTTTCATGCCACACTATGTAGGGGTTCTTTTATTGATCTTCTAAGATCTTATTAGTACTTTATATGGGATATAAGTGTATGTAAAGATCGTCAGAATCCAAATCCGAACACTTTGATTTTTCCCGGAAATCCACTAGATACGGAAAGAATTGAGTATAAGGTAACAGGATAAAAAGGATTTAAAATAAAGGATTATAAGAGAGGATCATAAAAGGATTATAATGTATTGAGAAAGGTTAAGGAAACCCATGTAATAAGATCCCAGGTATGATCCCTCAAACGAGAAACGAGAACGAAAGTTAAGCGAACCGTATAACAGATCAGCGGTCATTAGGCAAACAATTAGGAAGTTAATCAAGGAGGTTAGGGATGATGAGGTCATCCAACCAATAAGAAGAGGGCAAGTAAGGGATGATGACATCATAAGCATGACATAAGCATGACATAGGAGGGAAGGAGGTGTGGATGAATGATAACCACACAAAGTTCAAGGTTATTAAGGTAATTAACCAAAATCTAAACAAAAACAACCAACCAAAAACAAATCAAAGCAAAAACACAAAATCATCTCTTTCTTCCAAGCTTGCTCTCGGCTTTTCCCCATTTTCAAGAAGAAGAATTTCAAAATTCAAGTTCCAAGCTTCCTAAATTGGTAAGATAATTCTCTAGTACTCCTTATGCATAGATATGGCTATCCTATGAGTTTAAGCCTCCAATTCATTCTCAATCTTCTCCAAGAAATCAATGAAGAAGATAATGAATAGTGATTTCAAGGTTTTTAACTTGATTTTTCTTGTTTTTCCTTTAAGATCCAAGCATCCCTAAGACATCTCAAGGCTTCTTAAGGCTTCCTAGCTACTCACATCACTTCAAGGAATGGTAATAGAGTAGCTTAATGCTTGTTGGTTTAGAGTTTGGGTTGGAATGGTGGTGAATTGAATGTTGAAATCTTATGGTTTGGTTAAAGGACTTAAGTATAGTTTAAATTCAAGTTTAAGAATAAGTATAAATTGTAATGTTGAGTTGATTGGGGCTGTTATGATGTAGTAAGGATGGATTTTGGTTGTATGAATGGATTGGGATTGATTGGTGGTTGAATTGGAATGGTATAAAATTGGGAAATCGCGTAAACATAGTCGTCGTAATGTCCGATTTACTTTAGACTGCTTTTGTTCATAACATTAGGACCCGAGAACTACCTGCTAGGTTTTGACCATTGCCATGTTTAGATAGTTCATGTTACGAGCTTCGTTTTGATATGTGGTTCGTTTGATTCCGATGTACGGTTTAGGAGAAACGGCCGTTTTAAGTAACGACATTTCGCGAACGAAACATTACCCCTCTCCTTACTTTGAAACCTTGGTTAAGGACCTTAAATGACTAATTGGGGTAAGAAACAATTATGTAAAGTGGATTAGGCAGTTGGTAAGGTACTCGCGAAAGAATCGCCTTAAAACTCATAATGGTTAAATTATTAAAAATGGTGGAGCCGAGGGTACTTGAGTGACTTAAGAGAATCAGTAAGCGCAAAGCGAGAGTTAGAGTCTAATTTGGTTAAAGTATAGATTTTCAAGTGACTTTGGTTTAATTCCAACTCACATGTTGTTTATAGGTTACCAGACTCGTCCCGAGCCATTTGTAAACCCCAGTCGCTCAGGCAAGTTTTCTACCCGTATAACTGTTGTTGTGATGTATATGTGTATATGCATGATCTTGCGATAAATGCATATTTGTTATTAGCAAATTCTTGCGATATATTGTAGCATGTGATATGGTATATATGCATGCCTGTTTCATATTCTTGATTTATATATATGTTGGTTCAAATGCTTATAGTTGCATAATACATATGCTAGAGATAAGCGGTATTTGAGTTTACCCTTAGTATAGGGGACCCAAAGGTGAACATATTTCTAAATCGGGAGTCGATGTTCCCGAGTATAATATATATTTATATATATATATATGGTTATAGTTTTCAAAACTATTAATCAAATAAGGTTTATTCGATAACTTTAACTTTATTTTATTTAATGAATATTATTTATAATATTCATTCGAGGGCTTATGACTCAGTTATATTATTTAATGAATATTATTTGAATATTCATTTGAGGATGTATGACTCCGTTTATTTTATTTAATGAATATTAATTATAATATTCATTCGAGGTATTATGACTCCGCTTATTATTTAATAATATTCTTTATTTTATTAAAAAATAATGTTTCGATAATCAAACTTATTTTCGATTATTCAAATAAAGATAGTACTTTCGTATAAGTATATCTTTGGTTATTTAATATTCATTTCAAGTATGAGTTTTAAAACTTCTACTTCGATTATTTTTATAAGGAGTATCTTTATGAGAATATTATTTAAATAATAATATTCAGATATCTCTAATATATCGGGACTGATTTATTTTAATAAATCAGCAGTACTCCAAACATTCTTCAAAACGTTTTCGAGTCTTCAAAATGATTTTAAAAGTTAGAGCGGATCCCAAAACTCATTTTTATATTTAAGATCTTCCTTTTAAAGGGGATTTAAATACTCGCTCAAAACCTGAGGGATCCGGCTCTGTGGTGTATTTTATATTCGCAACAAGGTTGCTGTTTTGATAAACAGTTTGATTACTTGCCCAATGTTCGGGGAGTAAGTCCATCTAATTGAGTCGGCATAAGTGACAGGCCGGGGTACGGTCTATCAAAGTGTAAGTGGCTGGGTGGCAGTCCATCAACACGTAAGAGGCCGGGTGGCGGTCCAGCACAAGGTCCTTATGTGGCCAGGGTGATGACCGGTGGGGGATTCATCCATCTACTAGTAGAAAAGGTTACTTATTGGTATTTTTTCCTGATCAGCAAGATATCGGGTTTATGCCAAAATTCTTTTCCTTTCCAAAATTCATTGGATGTTACAAACTCTGTTCATACTTTACATAACAGAGGTTCCAGGAAATGTTTGAGAGATATATATATGGATATATATATATATATCAGGACTTAATGAAGTATCTCGTAACTTCATTTCATTCAATAATATTTCAAAGATTGTATCTATTCAAGTCTTATCTTGTATTCTCATCTATGTGATGAACTTTTGAAACTAATTATAACTTGAACGGTGGTAGTTCAAGTAGTATTCGGAAAGATATAAGTAAATTGGAGTATCTTGTAACTTCATCTTTTAAACTTATATCTAGTAAATGATTATCTTGTGTGTGTCAAAGATTTTCAGAAAAACGTTGAGACAAGGTTAGATATATGAGATCACCTTGCAACGATATTTTTATACAGTTATAAACTGGAACTCTGTGTATATTATACACGTCAGAGGATTTCAAAGATTGTGAAAAGTATATATGTACATATACTGAATATTTTGCGACTTCATCGCATTAAGATATCAAACTTGGTTCATTTCTTTTGACCAAGACTTTCATGAGTACTATGAGAAGGCTCATATATTGTTAATCATTATACATATTATTTTGGTGGGCTTGCTGCTCACCCTTGCTTTCTTCTTTCATCACACAACAACAGATAGAAAAGATGAACAGGACCAAGCTCCCGATTCGCAAGCGATTAGGAAACGTTCCGCAGTTTCCTATAGGCGTTGATGTCGCTGTAGCTGAGGTAGGAACTACCAATAGGCTAGGCTTTCAACTTTTAATGTACCAGACTTATGTATCTTTATCAATTGTAATAATGACAAAGAAATGTAAATTTATTCAGAAACCCTTTTAAGGTGTATTGGCATATAATTGTGGAATAAAACGACTTGTGATTATTTTTGGATATTCATCTCTGAGACTATAACTTGTGGTGTGTGTGTTTATTGTGGGGTCGCAGTACAGAGTAGTTGATTATTTATTAAGATTGGGTGTTATTAAGGGAAATGGAACTCGTGACAACCCGGATCCCCGACCCCGGATTTGGGGGTGTTACAAAATTGTTCTAACTTAAATATATATATATATCAGTGTGAATTGATTTGCAGAGTGCGGAATAATAACTTCAAATGAATCAAAGCACAAGTAATTAAAAACACGAGTCTTTAAAAACTTTCTGGTGGATTTGAATGTATCCACAAGAGATATATAATATATATCGAGAGAACTCTGTGTAGAAAAAAGCTCACAGCTGCTCACAAATGTTGAACAACTAAGAATGCAGAGAAATGCTAAGAATACAGCTTACAAATGTTTCTCTCCTTGTATCTCAGTTAGTTATTCTATTTGCTGCTTCTTGGTTTATATATCACCAAGATTACAAAGTAATAAGACAAGATAAAAAAATAAAAACTATCAAGTCTAATACTATGCTACTTCATTACTCTATTCCAGCATCTTTGAATATCTTCATAATAGCATGGAAATGGCAATGCTTCTTTGTTCTCGAAAACCCAGTTGAATAGGCTACCACATTCCATTTACATACACTCGACGCATGTGACTGTGTTGTCACTGTCAACGGATGTTTGAAATGATTATCCGTTGATTATATGATCATCCGTCGATGGCTTTGTTGATCATCCGTCGACGGCTTTGTTGATCATCCGTCGACAACTATATTGATCATTCGTCGATAGATTTGTTAATCATCCGTTGGTAGCTATTTGGCACTTGACTTCATTTCATTTATGCAGAATTACAAGACATCATTTATGTACAATGAATCAACCTATTCTGCATATCTAGTTAAAGTCAATCATGACTTATATGCTACTACAGAATCTATACAAAGGTTTATGCAGAAATGTGCTACAGACTTATTGTTACATAAGCTACTCACTCGATGGATAATAAATCATCATCCGTCGTGACTATATTGAGTCATCCGTCGGGACTATAATCCTTATCCGTCGAGTGCTACATTTTTCACTAAGTAAAATCTACCAAGGTGTTTTGTTAAAGAAATCATCAAGTTCACAACATATACACAACAAATAACGCTTTAACATTGACACATGGAACACGTTGTGAATATGCTGCATGTGAGGTGGTAACACTAACTCGTAAGATAGCAGCTTGTAGCTTGGCTAAGATAGTAGCTTGCTCTTTCTTTTGCTTAGCCTTTTTGGCATCTAGAATAGCTTGCTTCTTTTCCTGCTTTAATCTTGCCTTTTCTCCTCTCTTTGCTTGAGCAAATTGAGGATGTCCAGCCACCACACAAATTTCTTTCCCATTCCTAAAAACTTTAGCAATTCTTCTTTTTAAAGCTGAATCAGCTGGATCCTTGTAGAAGGCAATTGACCTTGACAGAAGCTTCTTCTCATCAGGCTTAGGTGTCTCATACACTGTATCCAAAGGGTTCTTTAATGATGAATTTGGATAATTCACCCTTGGCTTCAAAATAATTTCTACCTTTGGAGATTTGATGCAGGATGGATGTCCTCTTTCTAGATAGTTCATGCTCATTTCATTCACAGAGATCTGTTTGACTTCAGAGTGATGAATGGCTGACTTTACTGGCTCCTTTACTAGCCCAAACTTCCTTTGTATGTCCTCATCAATTTTCTCCCAATTGATTGGCGTCAACTGCTCCTTTTCAGCTGCTCTTATGTTGGTTGCTGCTGCATTGATCAGATCTATACTATTTGTTACTGGTGGCTTGGGGAAAGTAATTGTGGGCACAATTACTTTACTGATTTGAATTTGAATATTCTCCCCCTCACTTGGTCCTTTCTCCCCCTTTTTGTTATCATCAAGTTGAGTAGAGGAGGAGGTTTGAGCAGCCACCAGTTTCTGAAGTAAATCTGTCTGTTGGGCTTGATGAAGGAATGGCTGTTAGAGATGCTTCCATAGCTGACATCCTTGTATCCAAAGCATCTATCTTTGTTGCAAGATCATAATTTTTTCGTAGTTGCCTCTTGATGTCAAGCATTGTAGCTTCTGGAAGCTTAGAATCCGTTTTGTCTGGAATGGCCTTCTTCATCTTATCAATATCACCCTTGATGGTGTTTACATCTCTAGCATGTTGGAAGTCTTGAATCTGTTACAGTTGCAGAGAAGCAAGATGTGCTTGAAGGAGCTTCTTGGTGTTGGCATTTGTAGTGGTTTGAAGAGCAGTATTTATCTGATTGATTAGTTGAATCAGGGTTGTCTTGAAGAGTGCTCATCACAGTGCTTTGAAAAAGCCCATGATGGCATTCCTGATCTTGAACTTGAACCTACTTCTCCCCCTATGTCCAATGCCTCTTCTTCACTATCTCCACCTTCATCACCAAAGAAATCTGCTGAACCACCAGTCTCATAATCCATATCATCAGCTGTAGAAGGCAAAGTTGTGATGGCATCATTAGCTCTTAGCATTGACTGAGTGGTATGCACTAGATTGAGCATCATTTCTGCATTGTCATTTCCCTGTTCAGCTAGAAGCTGATAAGCTGGAACAGGGTGAGTAAATGCCTCAGCATCAAGGGAGGTGGAACCTATAACAGCTTGAGGTTGCTGAGATAGTCCATCCATGTCTGCATCTTGGACATTCAATAACTCACTAGCAATGACATCCATCCTTATAGCTCATGTACCTGCATTTCTCTCGTGTTCTCTCTTTTGTTGCATCAGGGTCTCACCCTGGCTCCCCACCCTCACACCCTCACCTTCACCATCTAAGGTGGGACTCCTCTCACTTTTTTTTGCCAATTCTGAAGAAATAGATTGCATATTTTCACTCTTTTGCTCTCCTTTTTCCTAGGAGCAACCCAGACTCTCACTCATAGCACTCTCTGCCCTCAATCCTAAGAGTGACTGTACAACCACTAATTCTTCTGTACTAGAAATAAATGAAGTTTGAAGCTGTGCAGAGACACTCGACGGATGAGTAATATCCATCGGGTTAGTGGTTTCGCTATCCGACGGATAACTGCTGTTAAGCTTATCCGTCGGGATACAATCACTACTCGACGGATGAGCAATATCCATCGAGAGAGTAGAAATGAATGAACTTGGGATAGAAACTATTATGGACTCTGTGCTGATTGATGATATTTTGGGCACAGATGATTCAACAGTTCCTGAAAGAATTGGCAAGTGAGCCAACAAATCATCTAAAAGATGTTGCTCACTTGCATTAGATTTTGGCTTCCCCAACAAAGTTAAAGAAGGGGAATCAGGAATTGATGTGTTGATCATATCCACATCTAGAGAGTTTGTTGGAGAATTTGGTGTGTGAGGTGCTTTTATTACTAGAGATTTTGGTTGTGACTTCACATTTATTGGAGCCACATCAAGCTGAATTTGAGAAGGTGCAGTTACTGTGTCTTTAGCACCTGTTTGCATAGTGTGTGTACCCTATGCATCCCAAGGGTTTTGGATTTCTTCTTTTCTGGCATAAGTTTGGGGTGAGCTTGTGTCCCTTACCCTCTTGGCCTGTGCTCTTGGTTGAGAGCTTTGTTCAATAGTTATATCCTTTTGGGAGGATGCAAGTAGAAGTGAGCTTTTATCCTTTTTAAGCACTGCAGTTTGTTGGGAATTTTGAAACATGCTTTGATAACATCACTATTAAAACAAAATTCCTTACCTTTAATGGTGAGTATGATGGTCTTATCTGTTGAGTTATATGTAGCCGTGGTCCACATTTCTTCAACAACTTCACAAAAGATGGTTGGTGATTCCAGCATGGCATAGCTAAGCTTGCAGTTCTTCACAAAATCCATCATTTTGTGGTAGTCACCAGATTGCTGAATCCCCTTATTTACTAAGGCCGTGAAGTTGTTCTTCTCATAAATGAACCCAGTTTGAGACATAATCTTGACAACAGGTGCCATTATTAGAGAATAAGAGCTTGCAGAGAGAGAGAGTAAGTACTTTAAAAAAGAAAGAAATTGAAGCAGATGATTTGAGAATGATAAAAAAAGTAATGGAAATGAATTTTCCTTTTATACTATCTTAAAAATAACTGTCAAAAATAATAAAGTAAAATAAAGTAACCAATGAAAATTTCCCAAAATAGTCGTTTTAAAAATAAACTATAAAAATTCCACCCATTATCCGTCGTGTTATGCTTACAAACTGTAAGCATACTCGATGGATAATGTTCAGGAAATCAATGGCTGAGATTAAGACAATTCGACGGATGAGGATAAACTGTTATCCGTCGAGTCATAAAATATTCCAGAAAAATAATTGATTTTTATTAGCAAATTGTATTCCGACGGATGATCAAACTCGATGGATAACGATCATTCGTCGAGATGTAAATTTTGACTTAGCCAAAATTTCATCCAAGACTGAAAAATTAATGAAATTTCTGGCTGCATTACAACTTGCAAATTATCTCATAAAGATTTAAGAATAATTGAGCATACATAACTCACTTACCAACCTTGAAAAAGTGGATTCATCCAGTGGCTTGGTAAAACTATCTGCAAGCTGCTTCTCACTTGGAACAAAATGTAGATCTCGTTGACAATAGCCCTTAGCAACCAATCTAGCTTTGTTCCTGACTACTATGCCATTTTCATCCATCTTGTTTCTGAATACCCATTTGGTGTCTATTGGATTCTTTCCTTTAGGCTTGGGCACCAGCTTCCATACATTATTCCTCTTAAATTGGTTTAGCTCCTCCTACATAGCTAAAATCCAATCAGGATCCAACAAAGCTTCCTCTACCTTCTTTGGTTCTTCCTTGGAAAGAAAGTTGTTGTATAGACATTTTTCTTGAGTTGCTCTCCTCGTTTGAACTCTAGAAGAAACATCACCAATGATGAGCTCAAAGGGGTGATCATTTGTCCATTTCCTTTGTTGAGGTAGATTAGCTCTAGATGAAGAGGCCTCATTGTTGTCTTGATGTGTGATTGAGTTTTGATTATTAGAAACTCCCCCTGAGTTTGTGGATCTTTGATTTGAGAAAGGGGAACTTTCTATAGGTGATATATTCTGATTTTCAGCTTCTTTTGATAACTCGACGGATGGTGAATTTTGAGTTCCGATGGATTAAGCTGGTTGTCTACCGATGGATAACGCAGATTGCCTCCCGACGGATGAAGCATTATGCAACTCGAAAGATGTTGAATTTTGTACTTCATTGGTAGTGGATTTTTCTGCATTATCCATTGATACTGTTTCTTGATCACTTTCATCATCAATGTCATCACTAACCATCTCCATATTGTCAAATTTGAGGCTCTCATGGTAATCTCCATCTTGCAGTCCTTCAATCTTTTTATCATCAAACACAACATGTATTGATTCCACAATAATATTGGTTCTTAGATTGTAGACTCTATATGCTTTACCAACAGCATATCCAATAAAAATTCCTTCATCTGCTTTAGCATCAAACTTCCTATTTTGATCAGTTTAATTTCTCAATTTATAGCATTTGCAGCCAAAGTCATAAGGAAAATTTAGAGTTGGTTTCTTGTTCTTGAAGAATTGATGAGGAGTCATGCATTTTGCTTGATTGATAAGAGAAATATTCTCAGTGTAGCATGCAGTATTTATAGCTTCAGCCCAGAAATATGTTGGCAATTTAGATTCTTCAAGCATTGTCCTGGCAGTTTCAATAAGTGATCTGTTCTTCCTTTCCACTACTCCATTCTGTTGTGGGGTTCTTGTTGCTGAAAACTCATGCAAAATTCCATTTTCTTCACAAAATGCTCTCATGACAGAATTCTTGAACTCAGTTCCATTGTCACTCCTGATTCTTCTAACTTTTAAATCAGGATGATTATTGACTTGCCTTATGTGATTATTTTTGATTTCACTAGACTCATCTTTAGACTTTAGGAAATATGTCCAAGAGAACTTTGAGAAATCATCTACAATTACTAGGCAAAATCTTTTCCATGAAATGGACAACACATTGACTGGTCCAAACAAATCCATGTATAGCAGTTGCAAAGGTTCTTCAATTGTTGAATCAAGTTTCTTTCTGAATGATGCTTTAATCTGCTTTCCCTTTTGCCAGGCATCACACAATCCATCCTTAGAAAACTCCACTAGAGGAATGCCTCTAACTAGTTCTTTCTTTACTAGCTCATTCATGGTCTTGAAGTTTAGATGGGATAGTTTCTTATTCCATAACCAAATTTCATCCTGACTTGCTTTGTTGAGAAGACAAGTAACAAATTCTGCATTAGATGAGTTGAAGTCAGCTAGGTACACATTTCCTTTTCTCACACCAGTGAGAACCACTTTGTTGCTTCTTTTGTTAGTTACAACACAAGCTTCTGAGTTGAATGTTACTGCATTGCCTTTATCACAAAGTTGGCTGATACTCAGCAAATTGTGCTTGAGACCATCAACTAAGGCAATCTCCTCAATAATGACATTGTCTTTTGAAATCAAGCCATATCCCACAGTATAACCCTTGTTGTTATCTCCAAAAGTAATACTTGGGCCAGCTCTCTCCTTCAACTCTGTGAGCAGGGTAGAATCACCAGTCATGTGTCTTGAACAACCACTATCCAAGTACCATAGATTCTTTATGTTTCCCTGCACACATCAAAATCAAATCAAGTTGATTTTGGTACCCAAGTTTCCTTTGGTCCTGCCTTGTTATCTTTCTTTTTCTGTTTCTTGGGCTTTATCTCATTTAACTTGGGGATATCATATTCATCCTTAGCCATTTGAGTTGGGCCTTTGAAACCATTCATCATAACAGAATTATCATGCATACTTTGATTAACGGGGAATGGCATGTTATTTGTGAACATGTTATTCCAATAAGGCATGCTAAATGGCATTTGTGGCATACTAAATGCAGCATAATAAGGATTAGGTGCAAATGGATGTTAGTAAACTGTGCATTCATATTATGTGTAGACATGGCATTCATAGGCATGGGAGGCATGGCATTCATGTTGGGAAAGTGAGGTGGTACAAATATGGAAGTAGGCATGACAGATTTGCAATTAACGGACAAATAATTTACACTACCACACTTGACACAGATTTTTCTTGGAGCATATTTATCAGGTGTGTAGTTATTGTGTTTGTTAATCCCTACTTTACCATTTCAATTATTTTTCTTTTTAGTCTCTGTTTTAAACTCAATCTTTTCAAGTCTGTCACTCAATTGTTTAACAGTCATATGACCAACATTAGCCTTTTTCCCTTTCTTAACTTGACTCGATTCTCCTGTAACAAAATTCTTGGAAACTGATCCATACTTTTCATTTAACTTAACAAGTTTTGCTTTAGTGATAGGCTTGCTCACAGTCGACGGATGAGGATTTACATCACTCGACGGATAACCTTTTTTGTTATCCGACGGATGACCCTCATCATCCGTCGATTCTACATCTGTTAGCACTCCTTCCACCAAATTTGGATCTAGCTTCTCCTTGTTCTTTTTCCAGGCTGCATCACAAAAGGACTCGATCCCTTGAACTTTGGTAATTTGAGCATGAACATCTCTAGATGTTTTCCATGCCTTAATCACCTCATGTTCACGTTCAAGCTGCTTCTTCAAGATTTCTTCTTTCTTCAAGGACTCTGTTAATTCCTCCTTGGCAATCTTACACTCAATTCTTAATTTTTCAAAATCAATGAACTGAGACTCTAGCACATTATTCCTCTCACTTAAAAACAAATTATTTTCTTTGATTTTAGCATTTTCTTTAGTAAGAGACTTAAGTGTAACACGCAAATGATATAACTCTGTAGACATGTCATTTATAGCATCATTACACTCAGCTTTAGATAAATATGCAAGGTTTGTAGTAATTACCTGATTACTTGAAAAACTTGTCTCTGTTTCATCAGACTTGGCCATTAGGGCTAGATTGACATAGCTGACATCTTCATCTTCATTCAGACCATCTGTAGCCCAGTCATTTTCTTGTGTAATGAAAGCCCTTTCCTTTTGTTTGAGCAACTCAAAGTATTTCTGTTTATAATCCACAGGCTCAAACTTCTTTTTGTTTGAATCTGACTTTCTACACTCACTGGCAAAGTGCCCTGCCAAGCCACATTTGAAACATTTGAATTTTGATTTATCCACCATGTTTCTATTTGGCTCGGCTGCTCCAAAGTTCTTCTTGAACTTGAGCTTGGCAAATCTTCTGGAAATAAATGCTAGATGTTCATCAATATCCTCCATGTCATCTTGGCTCAAAGAATCTTCATTTTCAGCTACCAGCCCCTTGCCCTTGTTTTCACAGACCCTTGAAGTTGACTCGACAGCTTCCATCTTCATCTCCTTCTCCTTTTCTAACTCAGCAACTAGTGCAATGGATCCTCCTTTCTTCTTTCTTCTCTCCATCCTCTCATCTTGCTCTATTTCAAGCTCATAAGTCTTCAAGATGCCATACAGTCTCTCCAAAGTAAACTCCTTATAATCTTGTGAGTTTATTAATGAGACTGTCATTGGTTTCCATTCCTTTGGAAGAGATCTAAGGAATTTCATATTGGAGTCTTTTGTCTGATAGACCCTTCCATGCAGCTTCAGAGCATTTAGTAGTTTTTGAAACCTACTAAAGATGTCAGTGAGAGACTCACTTTCCTCACTATGAAAATGCTCATATTGCTGAATCAGTAGTTGCATCTTGTTTTCTTTAACTTGCTCAGTGCCATCACAGATAATCTGTATTGTATACCAAACATCCTTGGCAGTTTTGTAATTGATGATGTTGTTAAACATATCACCATCAACTCCATTGAACAAGATATTCATGGCCTTTTTTTCCTTCCTGACTTGTTCAATATCAGGACAGACCATTCATGCCTTGGCTTGGGGACAGATGGCTCATTTTCAGTTGCAGCTCTCATTGGTACATGAGGGCCTCTTTCTATGCAATCCACATAGGCCTCATCTTGAGAAAGTAAATAAAGATGCATCTTTACCTTCCAGTGATGGTAATTATCTTTATTCAGAAAAGGAATCTTGACTCCAACATCCTTCTTGTTCATCTTGCTGTGTTGTTGTGATCTTTAAACTTTTTGTTCTTCAAGAGCTTGCTCTGATACCAATTGTTAGTCCCTTAACAATTCAACAAGAATTATAGAAGGGGGGTTGAATGGAATTCTTGAAACTTTTTCTTAAATAAAATTATTCTAACTTAAATATATATATATATCACTGTTAATTGATTTGCAGAGTGCGGAATAATAACTTCAAATGAATCAAAGCACAAGTAATTAAAAACACGATTCTTTAAAAACTTTCTGGTGGATTTGAATGTATCCACCAGAGATATATAATATATATCGAGAGAACTCTGTGTAGCAAAAAGCTCACAGCTGCTTACAAATGTTGAATAACTAAGAATGCAGAGAAATGCTAAGAATACAGCTTACAAATGTTTCTCTCCTTGTATCACAGTTAGTTATTCTATTTGCTGCTTCTTCGTTTATATATCACCAAGATTACAAAGTAATAAGACAAGATAATAAAACAAAAACTATCAAGTCTAATACTATGCTACTTCATTACTCTATTCCAGTATCTTTGAATATCTTCATAATAGCATGGAAATGGCAATACTTCTTTGTTCTCGAAAACCCAGTTGAATAGGCTACCACATTCCATTTGCATACACTCGACGCATATGACTGTGTTGTCACTGTCAACAGATGTTTGAATTGATTATCCGTTGATTACATGATCATCCGTCGATGGCTTTGTTGATCATTCGTCGACAGCTTTGTTGATCATCCGTCGACAACTATATTGATCATCCGTCGATAGCTTTGTTAATAATCCGTTGGTAGTTATTTGTCACTTGACTTCATTTCATTTATGCAGAATTACAAGACATCATTTATGTACAATTAATCAACCTATTCTGCATATCTATTTAAAGTCAATCATGACTTATATGCTACTACAGAATCTATACAAAGGTGTATGCATAAATGTGCTACAGACTTATTGTTACATAAGCTACTCACTCGATGGATAATAAATCATCATCCGTCGGGACTATATTGAGTCATCCGTCGGGACTATAATCCTTATCTGTCGAGTGCTACATTTTTCACTAAGTTAAATCTACCAAGGTGTTTTGTTAAAGAAATCATCAAGTTCACAACATATACACAACAAATAATGCTTTAACATTGACATATGGAACACGTTGTGAATATGCTGCATGTGAGGTGGTAACGCTAACTCGTAAGCAACCTTTCCCACACGCTTCAAAATCTCAAAAGGGCCAACATAACGTGGACTCGGCTTTCCTTTCTTCCCAAATCTGGATAAACCCTTCCAAGGTGAAATCTTCAATAACACTGCTTCTCCAACTTCAAATTCCATATATTTTCTGGCAGGATCGGCATATTTGCGTTGACGATCTTGAGCTGCTACTAATCGATTTTGAATGAGTTCTATTTTCTATTTCATCTGCTGGATCAATTCTGGACCCAAAATCTTCCTCTCACCAACTTCATCCCAACATATTGGAGATCTGCATCTTCTCCTGTACAAAGCTTCATAAGGCGGCATTCCAATATTGGCATGATAACTATTATTGTAGGAGAATTTAACCAATGGTAAATGTTCATCCCAACTTCCTTCAAAATCTAGCGCACACACCCTTAGCATATCCTCTATAGTCTGAATTGTCCTTTCATTTTGACCGTCTGTCTGCGGATGATACGCGGTACTCATATTCAGCTTCATTCCGAGACAATCCTGAAAACTTCTTTAAAATCTTGAGTTAAATCGAGGATCCCTGTCTGAAACTATGGATACTGAAACCCCATGTTGTGTCACAATTTCTTTAAGATATAACCGAACCAATTTATCCATTGAAAATCTCTCATTGATAGGAAGAAAATGCGCTGACTTCATCAATCTGTCAATAATAACCCAAATAGCATCATGATTTGCCCTGGTTCTCGGTAATCCTACTACAAAATCCATCGTAATATGTTCCTACTTCCATTCTGGAATGTCCAACGGTTGTAACAGTCCAGTGGGCCTTTGATGTTCCGCTTTGACTCGCTGGCAAGTGTAACACATACTCACCCATTCTGTAATTTCCTTCTTCATGCTTGGCAACCAAAAGTTTTCTCTTAAGTCTCTGTACATCTTCGTACTCCCGGGATGAATTGAGTATCTGGAGTTATGAGCGTCGCGAAGAATTTCATCTTTCAGATCGGCTACGTTGGGTATCCATATTCTGGAAAAAAATCTTAATATCTCTTTATCATCATTTTGACTCCATATCTCTTCTCCTGTCAAACTATCTTGTTCATGGCTCATGACTTCTTCCTGACATCTTTTAATCTTCTCTAATAGTTCTGGTTGAAAAGACATTGCACACAACACATCTGTAGACATACTTAGAGTATTGACCTCTATTTCAAGCTTCACAAATTCCTTAATCAATTCCTCGGATGAAGTGATCATGTTTAACCTTTCTTTCCTGCTCAGCGCGTCGGCCACCACATTTGCTTTCCCTGGATGATAGTTGATGGTACAGTCGTAGTCCTTGATTAATTCTAGCCATCTTCTTTGCCTCATGTTCAATTCCTTTTGGGTAAAGATATACTTCAAACTCTTGTGGTCCTTGTAGATCTCACACTTCTCCCCGCATAGATAATGCCTCTATATCTTCAATGCAAACACTATAGCTGCCAATTCCAGATTATGCGTCGGATACTTCTCTTCATGTCGTTCGTAAGCTATCACCTTGTTGTGCTGTATCAAAACACATCCCAATCCTTTGTACGAAGCGTCACTATAGATTATAAAATTTCTTTGATCATCTAGCAAGACTAACACTGGTGAAGATACTAATCTATTCTTTAATTCCTGGAAACTCTCCTCGTATTTCTCATCCCATTTCAAACTTCTGGTTCTTCCTGGTGAGCTTTGTCAACGGCATAGCTATCTTTGCAAAATCTAGCATGAATCTTCTGTAGTAACCTGCTAATCCCATGAAACTTCATACTTTCGTTGCTGTTTTTTGTCTCTCCCAGTTGATTATGGCTTCAATCTTTGCTGGATCCACTTCCACTCCTTTATTGTTGATCACGTGCCTAAGAAATCGTACTTCTTTTAACCAAAATTCACACTTGGAAAACTTTGTGTACAATTTCTCCTGTCGCAGTATCTCCAGAACTACCCTCAAATGCTCTGCATGCTCTTCTTCTGTCTTGGAATAGATCAGAATGTCATCTATGAACACGATCACAAATTTATCTAAATACTTTTTTAATACTCGATTCATCAGATCCATGAAAGCTACTAGTGTGTTGGTTAATCCAAATGCCATCACTAGAAACTCATAATGCCCATATCTGGTTCTGAATGCGGTCTTCGGAATGTCTTCTGACTTGATCTTCAGTTGATGATATCCGGATCTTAAATCAATCTTAGAAAACCATATAGCACCTCTCAATCGGTCAAATAAATCATCGATCCTTGGTAACGGGTACTTGTTCTTAGTGGTCAGCTTATTCAGTTCCCGATAATCGATACACAATCGCATACTTCCATCCTTCTTCTTGACAAATAGTACTGGTGCGCCCCACGGGGATACACTGGGTCTTATAACTCCTTTATCCAGAAGATCTTGCAGCTGAGTTGCTAACTCTTTCATTTCCACTGGTTCCATCCGGTACAGAGCTTTAGAAACTGGTTATGTTCTGGGTGCTAAATCAATTGCAAATTCAATCTCTCTATTGGGAGGTAATCCTGGAAGATCATCTGGAAAGACATCTGGAAACTCATTGACAACTGGAATTTCTTGTAGTGCTGGAACTTCCTTGCTGATGTCTATCACATGGGCCAAATACGCCTCGCAATTCTGATACAATAACTTCTTCGCTTGAGCTATCGTTAAGAACTTCTTTTTCTGCTTATTTCCCTGAAATATTACCTTCTTCTTGCTATCTAAGGTCTGAAGTCTCACTTTCCTATTCTTATAATCAATCTGAGTGTTATTCTCTGACAACCAATCCATTCCTAGAATAACATCAAATTCTCCCACCTTAAAAGGTATTAAGTTGGCATAAAAATGATGTCCCGCTATCTCAAAATCACACCTCGGGCACACTCGATCGATGGAAACTTGATTCTTATTAGCTAATTCTATCATTAATGCTTGTTCTAATAACTTAACTTCGCAATGCAATTTATCGACAAAATCTTGAGAAATAAATGATCTTGTAGATCCAGAATCAAATAGAACTTTAACATCTACGGAGTTGACTGGAAGCATACCTGCAACCACGTCAGAACTCTGAACAACATCCTTCATAGTCATGTTGAATGTTCTGGCTTTGGGTTGAGCTGGTGGTCCTTCAATCCTTGGTACACCCTGAGATGGAGCACCTATAAGCCTTGGTGTGTTGCTCGTTGTACCTTGTATTGGGCAATTCCTGGAGATATGTCCTGGCTTCCCACACTTATAGCAACCAGTTCCCAAATTCTGACCTTGAGTCGGATTCTGACACATATTAGCAAAGTGTCCCTTCCTGCCGCACTTAAAACACGTCACATTAGCATTACAATTCCCAAAGTGCTTTCTACCACAAAACTGGAAATCTGGTACTGGTGGACGATTGGGCCTCTGCTGATTTGAATTCTGAAAATGGTTGTCTTGTCCTCCATTTCCTGATTGTGGTCTATTGAATCCCACACTCCTATTACCCTGAAACTCTGGCCTTTTATCAAAATGGCCCTGGAAGTTACCTTGTTGATGGCCTCCTCCTGAGGTTTCTATTTTCCTTTTCTTCTCATCCTTTCCTTTCTGAGACATGTCACTCCTACTTTCAATCACCATTGTTTTCTGAACCACTTCCACATATGAAGTCCACTTAAACATGGCCACCCTATTCAGAATCCAAAATTTCAATCCCTGTTCAAATCTTCTGGCTTTCTTTTCATCTGTGTCAACCTGATCTGGCACAAACCTTGCTAACTCAGTAAACTTAGCTTCATACTCAGCGACATTAAGATCTCTCTGGGTCAGGTTCAAGAACTTAAACTCCATTTGATTCTTCATATACCTCGGGAAATACTTCATCAGGAATAGCTCAGTAAACCTTTCCCAAGTTATAAACTCACTTTCTTTTCTTCTAATGTAGGATCAGCCCCAACATCTGGACAATCGCTGGATCTGTCCGGCTCTCGGTACGATCCTCTCCTGAATTATTCCTTCTCTTTGGTGCCATTATTCTGGTAAGAAACAAGCAACATATATAATAATCTGTCAAGCATTGTGTCAAATATGTAGCAATTCTTTAGCATATCAAAATTCTCAAACATTATCTCTTCTCAAAATATCATAAACATGATTATCACATAATCCTGCTTATTATCTCGAGAATAATAACACAAAGAAAATTTACGAAGAATTATCCAAACCTTTTAAACCCTTGCTCAAAATCTCAAATAAACCAACAAACAATGGATAGGGTTGCAACACAACCTTCCAACATCTTTTCCAACACTTCTTACCATCCTCAAAACCAACAAAATAGCAAAGCAATAACACAAAGGCCTAAGGCTAAATGCAAAACAGGAAACCTAATCAACTTAACTATAACCCAGCCCAATAACCTAAATTTAACCCTATAAGACCTAAACTACACGTGCCTGTCTTATGTGATCTTAATATCATTCACCTATGACAATTCTAAGCCTGTTTCCGTGACCATAACATGTAGCTCTAATACCAACCTGTGACGCCTTCCAAACCCGGGGTCTAGATTTGGGGGTCACTAGCCAATAAACCATAATAAAATAATCACAGCGGAATAATATAATAAATATGACCCCTTGCATGCACTGGATCGATCACAGGTTATAGTATGGAACATGCACTAATACAACCCAGATGTTATTACAAACCATAAATCTAATTAGTTTTACAGATTATCCAAATTTTATTATAAACCTCTAAATTATTCAAGCATCCCAAAACAATCTACCTGGAAAACACACCAAACTATCTACAAGCACTCGACTTCGGGTCAAACCTGGAACTCAAGCCTGCTCTGGCTTAGCTGAAAGATTAGATTGATAAACAAGTATGAGCAAAAGAAATGCTCAGCAAGTAGTATAAAATTTTCTAGAAATGACAAACCACATTTTGATAATAACTGAACAACAGGATAAAATCAGTGATATTTGATCAATAATAAAAGCTTCACAAGCTATCAACAATAAACGATAATTTTTAGATTGGAATCTAACTCTGACGGACGTACTATCACATGCTAATCAGCCAGTGTGATAGCACAAGGTCATGATTCATAGAAACATGTCCCCAAAACACAAGTACTCAAATAAAAAGGCAATATATCTGCCTGTGGCATATATTATGTCATAATATTTCATATAACACATAGAAATAGCCCTCCGCTGGACCGTCCGTCCCGGTCACTTACGCATTTATCCAATCCATAAAATATTTTGATCAAAGGAGCCGAATCAAGCGACATCCTTAACATTATAACTCCCCATTTCTCATGGTCCAGAGCTATCTCAATAATCGATGGTGAAATAACTAGAACAATTAGTTATTCACTAATCTCAATTCAACGTTCCACTGTATAGAGTATTTTATAGCGAAATATAAAACGTTTAACTATTCTAAACTTAGAATAGTATGGAAATTGAAAGAATAGAATTCAGAGTCAATATCACTTGAATGATAAGTGAAAATATAAACACGTGCATAATATGATTCGAAATAAATGTCACTTGAATGATAAGTGAAGTTAGGGGTACTTGCCTGGTATGCTCAATAACTTCTTACTATCACTCTGGCTTATAGTTGCTGGCTACTATCTCCGTCTAACACTTGACCACACTCATTGCTACTTGATTCTATAAATAAAAGGACTATCTTAATTGACAAAACCAAACTCAATCGACGTAACTATACGTCTTGACATCTACCCGATCGTTTATAACTAATCATGGAATTTTAACACTGTAAACAAATAGCATGCATATCACATAACACATAATCATGTCATTTATATCACCTATTCACATATTTCATGTAAAACATAAGTCATGTTGTCAAAACATAGGTTTCAGTACGTTCAGAACTAAAATCAAGTCAATAATAGTGTTTACCGATCAGATACCGACTCAAAAGGACTAACAAATCAAATTTCATGGCAATACAAAATAAACAAGGTCTAAAAGTATTTTTATTGGAATCGTAGTATTTTTCTAAGTCTATACGCGTTCGTTTCGTATTAAACGAACGAACGGTTTAATTATTATGAATTAAATAAGAATTAAATAGAATTAAATCAATTAATAATAATATTAATTGACTTTTAAATACCAAAATATAATTTTTAAAAGCCTAAAAATAATTTTTAGAAATTATTTGAATTAATTATAAATAATTTACATTTATTTAACTATTTATAAATAAAATTAATTGATTAAATAATTTTAATCAATTAACTAAATTCATAAATAATTAACAAAAATAAATTATAAATAATTAAATCAAATTAAATTTTTGAAAATAATAAAAGAAAATAATTTTAGGAATTTAAAATAATTAAGAAATTAATTTTTAGTATTTAAAATAATTATTAAATGATTTTTAGAAATAAATAAAATGATTTTTGAAAATAGGAAAAAGGATTTTTGAAATATTTTTAAAATCAGAAACTGGGAAACAGAAATGGGGGATTGGGGTTGGGGTTTCGGGGATCAAACCCGGGTTTTTAAAACAGGTTACGAAGAACACGACTGGGTCCGGGTTGAACACCGGCCGGTTTCTGGAATCAGCCCAGATTCCGGCGGGTTCTTGCCGGACTCCGGCGGGTTCTTGCCGGACTCCGGCGGGTTCTTGCCGGACTCCGACGGGTTCTTGCCGGACTCCGGCGAGTCCCAAACTTGCGCGAAACACTACCCTTTCCTCCTGTTTTCAGTCCATCCTTCCTCTACTCCCTCCCAGAAATCATCCTGCTCACTGAACAACCACAGGCCACCCCCAGATTGTATTCTCCGATGAAAAACACAAAAATCCGGCGAAGCTTGATGAACAATCCGGCAAAAACTCGGAATCAGCGAATATTCAACCAAAATCAACGTATTACATACCAAAATAAAGCTCATGATATCTATAATCCTACACAACCATCAAAACAATCAGAAACAACACATATAAACCATAAAATCAAATTAAAAATCCGGTAAAAATCAAAAACCCGGTTTCATCAATCCTGAACTACAACGAATCAACCAAATACGTAAATCGGTTCTACAGATCAAACTAAAGCTATTTGTAACTTCAAAATCAATCAAAGATCAACAAAATCCAAAAATGAATTCTTAGGAACAAGAACACAAAAAAATTGATTTTGTAAAACACTTAACCTCGGTTTGTGAAATTAGTATCAACAGAACGGGCTCGAAACAAGCTTCAATTTAGTTACAAGAACCTAAACAGAGGATCCTTGAATCTCCCAATATCATTGGATTTGTGTTCTTGATAAAATTTTACCCCCAAACTTTGTTCTTGGCTTTTCTATTTTATGAATTTTTAATAAAATAAAATGAATAAAATAATTTCTGATCACCTATTTATATATGTACAAAAATTAATACCGCAAAATAAATTAAGGGTGTTTTTATCTCCTAATTATAATAATTAGGGTCCCAAAATAATAATTACGGGGAATAATTTTAAAAACGATAAAATATAAAATTAATATAAAAATTTCTCAAAAATTGCGAATAAATCAAAAATGCAAAGATATTGGGTATTTGAGATAAGAATAATTTTATAAAAATAAAAATAAGAATTTTGTGGACTTTAACGTCCCGGTGGGGTCCCGGTCTGCTCGTTTTTTGAAAACAAACACGATACTTAAATTAACAGAAAAACCCAAAAACACATAAAATACAATCAAATGCACATACATCGATATAAAACAGATACCTTGATGAAAACGTAATTAAATACGAGTCCAAATTACAGATTGATTCCTATAATTGTAGTTTTAAACATTTTAATCAATCAAAAAATTTTCTGGTTCACACGGAAACACACATAACAGCTATAACATCTAATATCATGGCAATAATTACTTTAAATTTATAAAACACATAATATTTACTCATTTAACATAAAATATTCACATAATTTTCCAGGATATTACAAATACCATGAATATGAGGAGTTTCTCTAGCTGATGAACACTCATGATGACCAGATGCATCCTGTCAATCTGTCAATTGGGTGGAATATAGGTGTCAAGGATGTAGTTGATCTGAAACTCTTTGTTTGTCCTGGGGGAGCTCCCGAGGCTCAACCTGTTATCCAGGCATCCAGATCCACACCAGAGGTTGCTCGTGAGCACCATGGGTTCAGCTTGAGGTATAGGAACTCCGGTTCCACGGGAAAAGCTCTTGCAGTAAGCCCCATCTCCAAGGGACCTCTTTATGGAAAGATCTTACAGCCAGTTTCAGGGAGTAGCGGCTTTTCCTCTTCATATAGCTTAGATGAAGATGAGTAGGACGAATATGAGGAGCGTGAGGCTACTTATAAGGGAGGTAACGAGGAGGAGGAGAACTCTTCGGACGAGTGATCATGGTGGACTTACATGGCTCTAGACGCCATTTATGGCCTTTTAATTCAGAATTGTGTTTACTTGTTGTCCTTTATCGAATCTGAACATCTCATTTTGTAACCTAACTATCCTTCGGGACTTAACTTGTGATTTTTAGGGATCTATTTTATCTTAATGTATTGTTATTTCAATTCCATACTTGTCTTTTATTTTTGGCATTTGGTCCTTCGGGACTTGCATTTATTAGATGATCATACTTCAATAAATTGATAGAGAAGATGATAGAAGTAACCTAATTAGATAATATCTTCAAAAAATGGGTTCAACTCTTACATAGAATGGTTTCGTCGACCTTATTTGTATATATACTACTAAGTACTAGGAATATGTTCTAAATGTCCTAAACATAATAAACCTTCCGGTTTGAAGCGTGCCAAGTATGAGGCACTTCATCACCATTCAGGGTGTCTAACTTGTAGGATCCTCATCCTAATATCTTTTTGACCTTATAAGGTCCTTCCCAGTTAGAGGGCTAGCTTCCCTTTCTCTCCGACTCTTGATACTTCAATCTTCCTCAACACCAAGTCTCCTTTCTGAAAGAATCTTTCTTTAACCTTTTTATTATAGTAGATGGATGTTCTCCATTGATGCTCTCCATTTATGCTCTATATATCGGGAATTGGCTTCATCCCTAACTTCATCAGTGAGATCAATAGCGAGCCTCGTGCCTTCTTCTTTGGTCTCTAGTTTCACAAGATTTAGCTCTTGGCGATCCATGAGTGATTTCTAAGGGCACCACTACCTCGGCTCCGTAAGCCAACATGAATGAGATAGTTTCAGTTATAACTTTGTAGGTGGTGTGATATGCCCAGAGTATAGGAAAGAGCTCATCCACCTAAGCGTTTGTCGAGCGTTCGACCCTCTTCTTAAGTCCATCAAGGATAATCCTATTAGCGACTTCCGCCTGCCCGTTTTCCTGCGGATGGGTAATCGAGGTGAAGCGAAGCTCTATGTTGTTATCATTACAATATTACTTGAACTCTGCATTATCATATTGTTTCCCATTATCTGTGACAAGGACGCATGGGATTCCAAACCCGCATATTACATTCTCTTATAGAAATTGGAAAATCTGTCGGGTGGTTATTTTGGTCAGTGTCTTAACCTCAATCCACTTAGTGAAGTAGTCTATGGATACTATGATTTACTTTCTCTATTTTAATGCCATAGGAAATGAACCAAGTATATCCATTCCTCATATTGCAAAAGGGATGGGTGTGCTAATAAATGTAAGCCTCTACGGGGGTTGTCAGACTATAGAAGCATACCTCTGGTATCTGTCACATTTATTCACATAAATCTTGGCATCAGTTAATATTGTTGGCTAGTAGAACCCCAATAGAGTTATCTTGTGAGCGAGGGCCCTGCCCCCAAGTGCTATCCATAAACCCCTTCATGGGCTTCCTTAAGCTCCTCAAATGCTTCAAGAGGTCTCAAGCACCTGAAGTATGGAATGACAAAAGATCTTTTGTATAGAAGGCCTTCGATTAAAGAATATCTCAATGCTCTCACTGATAGCTTGCGTGCCTCCCGGGCATCATCGGGGAGCCATCATATCTCGAGGTGAGTCTCGATCAGATCAATCCAACAACTTGTCGCACCGATTGGTGCTATCAAGTTTATGACATGTATGGTGGGGTTCCTCAAGACTTGGAAATAGACACTTCTCGGGTAGTTCACGAAATATGACAAGGAGAACTTAAATAGGGAATCGACCGTGGTATTCTTCTCTACTGGAACATGTTCTGCATACCATTCATCAAACTGAGTCAGTATTCCATTCACAACCCTCAGGTACTTGGCCATTATATCATCTTTAGCCTGAAACTCTCCATTAATTTTCGTAACAACGAGCCTTAAGCCTCAATAGTTTTTAAGATTCTTGTCCCTCATGGCTTTATCCAAGCCTAGGCCGGATATAAAAGCTTTATATTCTTCTTCATTCATTGTCGGGAAGTCCAACTTCAAAGCATACTCGATCATAAACCCTTTGAAGCTTTCCAAGACTAGTCCTACACCTCCAGATTTTATTTTGGTATCTCCATTAAAATGGAGAACCCGATATTCCTTTAGAGTTAAGTCTTCAAACGTCTTACAGATCAGTCGATGATAGCTTTAGCTATCAGTTACGTTCATACTCTCGATTCCATATGAAATAGCGTATTCGTTCGCCAAAATCGGACACCAGACACAAGTTTCAGCAAATCCGCTGCATCCGATTCAGAATCGTATCAAATACGATTCTTATAATAAGAATAAACATAAAAAATGTATATATCACTACATATACATATTATATAATCATCATATGATTATACAACTCTCATGAATATCATATATTCAAAATATATATATACATACGCATATATAAATATAACAACATGTAAAACATACAAAATCACATACATAACAGTCATGGAATATTGTATACATGTTATCCTCATAAAACCAGTAAACACATAAATGAATTAAACACTTTTCGTAAGTAGCTCTGATGTCATTATTGGGTTTCGAGCACAAAAACGCAACGGAAACAGTAATTAAAAACGTGAAAAATCAGAGTTTTCGAAACCCACCGTAGGATCCATGCGAAAAATAGATATTTAATTCGTAGATCAGATTGTTTACCTTATGAAGCTTTACAAATTGTTTGACTAATGGAGATCCAAAGCTTGTTCAATCATCACGCATCCCGCTCTCGCGATCTACGCTCTATCGATATCCACATGAATGCTTGAATGCAAGGATTAAATATGAACTAGCACAAAATCGTTTCTTCTTGCTCTCTCCATCTTCTCTCTTGGTGGCTAGGGTTTTAGTAAAAGTCTCTTTCATCCAAAATCAGTCACACAAGAGATATTATATAGAGAGTATAATAAAAATTAAAACTCTTAACTAATTAGGAGTTATTATTAATTTGAAATTCCTATTAGTATAATAATTAAGTCACACTTAATTATTTAACAAATGAATTTCATAATTAATATTAGTAAATTCGAATATCAATATTTATCTAATTAATTAAGTCATACTTAATTAATATTATAAATAATTCGAAATACTTTAATATAATTTAAATCCAATTTAAATTAAATATTCCTTTCAAGCATTCTTAGTGTGTGACCCTATAGGTTATTATTACGTTGGCAATGAATTTTAAATCTAATTTAAAATCGTAAACAATGAGCGGCATCTAGTAATACATCATTGTTACCCAAGTAATAATAATTGAATCGGTGATCGATTAAACCTTTTATGAATAATGTACAATGTAATATAATCCCGTTAACCAAATATTATAGATTAAACTAGAGGCATGTAATGTGTCATCCTCATCATAGTTTAATCCAAGTTTCCTTGATCAATGAGTAAACTATCATATCAAATCAACATTTGAGCGTGGCCACGCATTTCATAGTCTAGCTCACACAAGAGGCCAATAATATCACTTCTAAAATAGGAGGGTTAAATCCCATCTAGATTATTCATATTTCTCATACGATTCATAATATACCCAATGTCCACTTTTATCATTACCCGATCAAGGATAACTTTTAATGGAATCAATGTATATTAATTCTCGTATAGAAATATAATGACTTCAAGTCTAAGGACCATTACATCATTATCACTGTGAGAATTACTTATGACACAACAGACATGTAGAATCTCACATTGGGTTTGTCCAGCACCATGTACATATACATCTGCCTGTGTTTTTGACTTTAGTATCACTATACCTATGATCAATGAGATGTGATCATCAGTTAACAAACACACCAGTCTTAATGCATTATTATTGTCCCTTAATAATAATACTCGACTAGGGACCTTTAGGAATATTGATATTTTTCTCATAATCTCATTTCTAAGTCACGTACTTAGAGATATAGAATTACATATCATATTCCAAGGACATTTATTAATCTAACATTTATTTAGAATTAATAAATTATAAAGAGAATAATCGATAGAACATAAACATTAATAATCCTAATGTCTTAAACTAAAACATCATAGTGTTGTCTCTAGGGCACAAACACTAACAATCTCCCACTTGCACTACAGCCAATCACCCATGTATCTAATACTCATGGAACTAGTATGACCATCGTACTTCTGCTGTGAAAAAGCCATAGTCAGTGGGTATGCAACACTATCATTACTATGCACTTTACATTTATATCTCCTTAATCATTATCTCATTAATAAGGCGATATTGCCTAAGGACATGCCTAAACAGTCTACATGGCTGTTTCAAAAAAATATCAATATATTCGGCTTCCATAGAATCATCAATATTCTTACTGTGAACTGTTCAAGCTAACATCAATTATATTTAGACAAAACATAAAACAAATATAAACTCGTAATCATCCTTGTCTGTCCAAAAATTAGGTTCAGAAACTAGTATCAGTGTAGCCCTATACAACCAGTTCCCTATCTTCTCCATACACCAAAAATAAATCTTTAGTCCTCTTTCAGTACTTAAGAATATTCTTGAAAACTATCAAGTGACCCTCACCTGGATTAGACTGGTATCTGATCGTCATGCTCAAAGCATACGAAACATCAGGATAAATACAAATCATTGTACATAATATAGATCCAATTGATGACACATCTGGAACTTTCTCAAACGGCCCTTATCATCTAATGATTTAGGGGGCAATTATCTTTTGAGATCACTATCCCATAAGACATCGAAACATATCATTTCTTTGTCTCTTGAATCATAAAATGATGTAATACTTTATCAATATATGTACTCCGACTAGGTCTGTTAGATATATTTGATAATGTCATGTCTAATATGATATGTGTTTAGTTTTCAGATCTTACTTAAATAGGACAAATCAGTACTTAACTGAAATCAGCACTTATACTGAAGTCAGAACTTAAGTTATCAGTACTTAAGGTTCAGGAGATATTTATCAGGAGATAATATGAGGACTTAAAGGAAACTTTCAGATAAGGAAGGCGGCTGATTGAAAGGAAAGAAGATCAAGGCCAACGTAAGAAGAGATATGCATGAAGAAGGAATTCTATGAAGAATAGAATACTTGGAAGAAAAGATATCTGATTGATATATTTTAGGAAGCAGAATTATATTCCATATCAATTAGCGTTTATCTTGTAACTGTGTAGTATATAAACACAGACATAGGGTTTACACTATAAGTGTTATCATTATCGAGAATATTATTCATTGTAACCCTAGCAGCTCTCGTGATATTTGTTCATCACTGAGAGAGGACAATTATATATTGTAACAGAGTTTAATAAAGTTTGTTTCTTTGAATTCGATTTGATTGTGCTATACACTGTATTCAACCCCCTTCTACAGTGTGTGTGACCTAACAAGTGGTATCAGAGCCTATCTGTTAACACATAAATAGTTTAAGATCCAAAAATAATCATGTCTGAAGCAGAAACTCCAACCAAGCCCACCAAAACTGAAGAACCCCCAAAGACTCAAATCCATAGTCGATATGAGGCTATTAGAGTTCTCATACTGAAACTGTCTGAATATCCCATATGGAAGGTGAGGATGACTATGTTTCTGGAAGCTACAGATCCAGAATATCTTGATAGAATCAATGAAGGACCTCACAAGCCAACAAAACTCGTTGTTGTAGTTGCAGGTGAAGCAACAAAGTTTGTACCAAAGGAGAAGAGTGATTACACTGCTGAAGATATCACATTAATTGCTAAGGATGCTAAGGTATGACACTTGCTGCATAGTGTCATTGATAATGTAATGTCAAACAGGGTAATTAACTGCAAGACTGCAAAGGAGATATGGGATGCCTTGGAGACAAGATGCCAGGGAACTGATTCGATTAAGAAGAACATGAAGACTATACTCACTCAAGAGTATGAACACTTTGACTCAAAGCCTAATGAGTCATTGACTGATTTATATGATAGATTTGTCAAACTCTTGAATGATTTGTCAGTAGTTGATAAGGAGTATGATCTTGAAGATTCAAATCTTAAATTCCTGTTTGCTTTTCCTGAAAGTTGGGATTTGAAGGCCACAATTATAAGAGACAACTATAACCTTGAAGAAATAAATCTTGGTGAAATTTATGGGATGCTCAAGACTCATAAACTTGAGATGGAACAGAGAAGCAAGAGGAAAAGAGGAAAGTCAAGGACAGTTGCTCTTAAGGCCGAGGAAGAATCCCCCATGGCAGCTACCTCGAGGAAAGGCAAGGGAAAAGCACTCATCATAAAGTCTGATACTGAGTCATCAAGTTCTGATAGTGATGATGACTCAGAAACTGAAAGCTTGCCTGAGATGGATGCTGATGAAGAGATGATGAAGCTGTGTGCTCTTATGGTGAAAGGAAACACAAGAATTGCATACAGAAAATTTAGGAAGGGAAAGAAGTTTTCCAGGAAAGGTACAAGTTCTGATAAGAAGAGTTTCAGAAAATCTGAAGGCAAAGGAGGGAAGTTTGACAGAGGAGATTACACAAATATCAAATGCTACAACTGTGGTGAGAAAGGCCACATATCTCCTGATTGCAAGAAAGTGAAGAGTGACAAAGGCAAGGCTCTTTTCACAAAGAAGAAAAGCTGGACAGACACTTCAGATTCTGAAAGTGAGGTAAACTATGCCATGATGGCAAATGCTGATAGCAGTTCTGAAGCTGCTGAGTTAAAGGTACCTCAAACTACTTAAGCCTTTAATACTGATGATATTAATGAGTTGAGAAGATATCTTAAAACCATGTTCATTAGTTATAGAGATCAAACTTTAACATGTGAAAGATTAACTTCTGAAAATCTTTCTTGTAAAAAGAGGAATGATTATTTAGAAAAAGAGTTAGTCATGTTCCATCAAACTCAGAAATATAGAGATGATGCTTTCTATGTTAGGGATGAAGTACTTAAAATGAATGAATCTCTAAAGACTGAGTTAGAAAAGGAAAGAGAGATTATCAGGACTTGGACTAACTCTGGCAGAACAACTCAGAATTTATTAAGTAGTGGAAACTGGAAAGAGGGCTTAGGTTATGGAGATGATAAGAATGATAAAGGAACTGTAGAAATTAAGCCTATAGTTGCTAAACAAAAGCCAAAGTTAAAACCTGTTAAGTTTGTAGCTGTAAAGTCTGATATTGAGAAATTAGAAGTTAAAGAGGAATTAACTTCAAACAAACTAAAACAGGAAAAGACAACTGAAGTAAACGTAGGCTTAATGACAAAGAAGCAGCTTAAGCATAAGCTGAAAGAAGTTAAGAATGTAAACAAGGTAAAGTCACCTAAGAAAAATAAGAATGGAAAGGAAGGTGTAAATAAAAGCAATGATTATAAGCCTGTTCCTAATGCTCCTAGAAAAACATGTCATAATTGTGGAAGTTCTAACCATCTGGCTTTTTTTTGCAGGAAGAATAAGAACATAAACTCCTTATCTTCAAAGTCAGGAGTTAAGAGTCAGTCTGTTAGATATAGGCCACGAAATCCTTGTTTTCATTGTGGTAGTTTATGGCATTCCATTTATACTTGTAAGGAATATCATAGTTTGTACTATGATTATTATCAAATAAAACCTTCTTTAAAGAAAGTTAGCATTGTTCCTTCTAGTGTAAGTTCTGATACAAAGTCTGATAGTGTAAATTGCTGATAAGAAAAATGTTAACATAAACTCTGATGCTAAATCCACTGCAAATGTTAACAAACTTAATAAGGCCAAAGGATCCAAGCAAGTCTGGGTCCTTAAAACTAATCATTAGTGGTCTTTGTGATTGCAGGGCAACATGAAAAACATCCTAGTTCTGGACAGTGGATGCTCAGGACATATGAGTGGAAATAAAGCCCTGCTATCAGACTTTGTGGAGAAGGCTGGCCCAAGTGTTTCTTATGGAGATGGCAACATTGGAAAAACACTGGGATATGGCAATATCAATCTTGGGAATGTCATCATTAAAGAAGTAGCTCTGGTCTCAGGACTTAAACACAATCTGCTGAGTGTTAGTCAAATCTGTGACAGAGGTTATCATGTAGATTTCTTTGAAGAACACTGTGAAGTTGTAAGCAAATCTACAGGCCAAGTTATTATGAAAGGATACAGGCATGGTAATATTTATGAAGCCAAGCTTTCAACAAGTACTGACGGTTCTACAATCTGTCTGTTGAGTAGAGCATCAATTGAAGAAAGCTGGAATTGGCACAAGAAACTCTCTCATTTAAATTTCAACAATATAAATGAACTAGTCAAGAAAGATCTTGTGAGAGGACTGCCAAAATCAGTATTTGCTCCTGATGGCCTTTGTGATTCATGTCAAAAGGCTAAACAAAGAAAATCTTCATTCAAGAGCAAGACTGAATCATCAATTCTTGAGCCTTATCACCTACTACATGTAGATCTATTTGGTCCAGTGAATGTCATGTCTATTGCAAAGAAGAAATATGCTATGGTCATAGTAGATGAGTTCACCAGATACACATGGGTGTATTTCTTGCACACAAAAAGTGAAACTGCATCTATCTTGATTGATCATGTCAAGCAACTGGATAAATTGGTCAAAGATTCTGTGAAGAGCATAAGAAGTGATAATGGCACTGAGTTCAAGAATTTGATCATGGAAGAGTTCTGCAAAGACCATGGAATCAAGCAGGAATTTTCTGCTCCTGGAACTCCACTGCAAAATGGAGTTGTTGAAAGAAAGAATAGAACTCTTGAAGCTGCACGAACTATGCTTGATGAAGCAAAGCTACCAACCTATTTTTGGGTTGAAGCTGTGTAGACTGCTTGTTTTACTCATAATGCAACACTCATTAACAAGAATGGAAAGACACCATATGAGATGTGAAGAAAAAGAAGCCAAATCTGAAGTATTTTCATGTATTTGGATGCAAGTGTTTTGTTCTTAAGACTCACCCTGAACAGCTATCCAAATTTGATTTAAAAGCTGATGAAGGGATTTTTGTTGGATATCCACTTTTCACAAAAGCCTTCAGAGTCTACAATTTAAGAACAAGGGTAGTCATGGAATCTATCAATGTCTCTTTTGATGATAAGAAGATTACTGGACTTGAAGATTTCAATGATCATGATCAGCTGAGATTTGAAAATGAAGACTTAAATTCTGATACTGAAAATCCTGACAGTCTAAATCCTGATACTGTAAACTCTGATGGATTAAACTCTGATATTATTGAAACTATGGTGACTACGCCAAAGGAAGATGCATCTGTGCAGGGGGAGCATACTGAAGATACAACCACATCTCAAGAAGCATCAGAACATACAACTGGCTCTTCAAGTTCTGATTCATCAAGTTCTGATAAGCCAAGTTCTGATAATTCTGAAAACTCAATTTCTAAAGGATCCATCTCAGAGAGCATAGTTTCAGGGGGAGCATCAGAAAATGTTGATGAAGATAGCATGGATCATGGGGGAGCATCCAGTTCTAGAGAAAACCTTCCATCTGCAAGGTAGTGGACTAAATCACATAAACCTGACTTAATTATTCGAAATCCTGATGCATGTGTCAGAACTAGAACAGCTACTTCAAGTGAATATCTCTATAATTCCTTTATTTCTCAGACTAAACCAAAGAAAGTGGAAGAAGCTCTTCAAGATGCTGATTGGGTGCAAGCAATGCAGGAAGAGTTAAATGAATTTGAAAGAAACAAAGTCTGGACCCTAGTGCTAAGACCAAAGAACAGATCTGTTGTTGGTACAAAGTGGGTGTTCAGAAACAAAACTGATAGTGATGGCATAATTACAAGGAATAAAGCAAGGCTGGTTGCAAAAGGATATTCTCAACAGGATGGAATTGATTATGATGTAACATTTGCACCAGTTGCTAGATTAGAAGCCATAAGGATATTTTTGGCTTATGCTGCTCACAAAAAGTTTACTATCTTTCAAATAGATGTAAAAAGTGCTTTTCTCAATGGAGAATTGGAAGAGGAAGTATATGTTGAACAACCTCCAGGATTTGAAGATTCCAAATTTCCAAATCATGTCTACAGGCCTGATAAAGCACTTTATGGCCTGAAGCAAGCTCCAAGAGCATGGTATGATACTTTAGCTCATTTTCTTCTGGAAAGTGGGTTTAACAGAGGAACTATTGACAAAACTCTGTTCTACCTCAACCATGGAAAGGACTTACTTTTGGTTCAGATATATGTTGATGATATCATTTTTGGTTCTACAAATGACAGACTTTGCAAGAAGTTTGCCAAACTGATGCAGTCAAGATATCAAATGAGTATGATGGGGGAACTTAGCTATTTTCTGGGCCTTCAAGTCAAGCAGAATGAAGAAGGCACTTTTATTTGTCAAACCAAGTACACCAGAAATTTGCTGAAGAAATTTGGAATGCAAGATTGTTCAAGTGCATCCACTCTCATGGCCACTGCAACAAAATTGGATAAGTATACTGATAAATCAGTAGATATTATTGATTAAAGAGATATGATTGGCTCTCTACTCTATCTAACTGCTAGTAGACCTGATATCATGTATGCTACCTGCCTTTGTGCAAGATTTCAAGCAGATCCAAGAGAACCTCACTTAACAGCTGTGAAAATAATTTTCAAGTATCTTAGGGAACAGCTGATTTGGGATTGTGGTATCCTAGAGAATCAGACTTTAAGCTAATAGGTTACTCATATGCAGATTTTGCAGGTTGCAAAATTGACAGGAAAAACAGAAGTGAAAGCTGCCAATTTCTTGGAGGCAGATTGGTTTCTTGGTTTAGCAATAAACAAAAGTCAATTTCCACATCAACTGCAGAAGCAGAGTACATTGCTGCAGGAAGCTGTTGTGCACAGATTCTTTGGATGAAGAATCAGTTACTGGATTATGGGTTAATATATTTTAAAATCCCTATTTACTGTGATAATCAAAGTGCTATTGCTATGACAGGTAATCCAGTTCAACACTCCATGACAAAGCAGATCAGCATAAGGTACCACTTCATAAGGGAACATGTGGATGAAGGTACAGTGGAATTGCACTTTGTTCCAACAGATCAACAACTAGCAGATATTTTCACAAAACCACTGTGTGAAGCTACTTTTACAAGATTGGTAAATGAACTTGGCATGGTTTCAGGTTCTTTCTCTAAATCTGCTTAGTTTTTGTTCTGATGCATCAGATTTTATGATCAGTATTTACAGATATTACTATCTTTGTATATTCCGTGCTTAATTGAAAATTGCTTAAGTACTGATTGTTGTCTGATGTGAATTTCTAAACTCTGATAGTGATATGAATGTTCCTGTGATAATTCAATCCAATGAGGATAAATATGCTAGATGCTGACCTAGTAGTCTTTAACAAACTAACAAATCCCATGTTTGAAGTAATTGTTTATTTGGAAATCTATTGACACAAGCAAATTCTGATATTGAGCTTAGTTAAGTTTACTTTGTCTATCTTATTACTAAGTCAAAAACTAGAATAATGCTTTTCATCTGTTAAGTTCTGATGTTAGTAAATCTGGTGAATGTACTAAGTGCTGATAAGCCTCACTTATCAAAAGAAAAGGAAAAGAAATAAAAATCAGGTACTCCTTTGAGATTTAGCGTAAAAACTGTGGAAGGGAAGACCCAAGTGTATTGCTGGTATTAAGTAATATGCATTAGAAAAGCAAAAATAAATATTTTTCTTGGTGACTTTTCACACTCTATGATTACTGGAGAAATACTCTGATAATAGCATAAATTCTGATAAGCAGTCGTGACTCACTTACACTGAGAAGCCACTGTAAAATGGAATTGCAAAAGATGCATAAAATAAGCACAAAATAGTTGAGGTGGACTCATGCATGAACTCATTCTAAAGTAGACTTCAGAATCATGACAGATTTTGAGCAAAGTTCTTAGTTATGCCTTATTTCTAAGATGTACTGAAGTGAATCGGACTTCAATCTTTATCTGATATTTAGCTTACTGCACACACATACACTCCATATGAATGATGAAAATTACTGTGGTGATAAATGTTGTTTTAGATGAACGTTTAAGTGTCAGTTCCATAATAACTGAGGATAAGTTATGATGGAAGTTCTGATGATTAAGTTCTGAAGAAACGAAATCATAATTTGTGTGAAGAATTACAGAAATAGGCATTCACTTTTCGAGTTAAGAAATCATGTTCTGATGACTGTTAAGTTCTGATATAAGTCTAAGTTCTGATATTAAACTCTGATTCTTTACTTGACTTATTTGTGGTTAAAATCTGAAACAGTCTTATATTAAATCAGAATATGTTTGGGTGAGATATTAACAGTCAATATAATTTGGGTTAGTGGTACATGTCTATGCATAGTAATTTTTACTTGTTTCATGTGCGCATTAAATCCTGTTTTACACTTCCAATGGCTGTTATTTTTCTCCTCAGTCTAGGGAGATGAGGTAGAATTATTTCTACCTATAACCATTCAATTTTCCTTGCGTCTCTTGGCATTCTATTGCCTATTTAAACCAACACTTTATTCCGGCCAGCACATCTCTCATTTTCTCACAAACTCACTCTTCTTATTCTAATCACCACAAATGGCTGAGTTTGGCTGGTTTTACAATTATGGCAGTGAGACTGTACATATTTTCCAAAATGGAATTCCAACTCCATACCATATCAACAACATTCCTCATAATCTCTGGATTCAATTTCCAGAGATCATTAAACATGACCTGTTGACAGTCCAAAGAGATCTACATCTCCGTCATCTCCGAAAGCAGGAGCGTATTATTCGTCTTGCTATTCTTTTTGTTGAGAGTAGGAAGAAGAAATAATTTCTGCTCCCTGTTTCTCTTCACCGTCAGCTTTGTCAGTCTTCTTAAACTTATGACAAAATCTGTTGATGTTAGGATTTGTAGCTTAGGACAATCTTGTACTTTTGAGCTTGTAATTTAAATTTCATGAAATGTATTTGCTCAATATATTAATGAAATTTTATATTTATGCAAGATTTTGTCTCTGAGTCGTTTGATATTCTGATAACATATTAAATCTTGATACTAACCATATTCTGATGACCTTTTTAGCTCTGATACAAATCAAGTTCTGATTCTGACGTGGCAGGATTTATTTACTTGATTTATTTTTGGTCATTCTCTCATTGGTCATATTTTTACAGAATATTGGTCATGCAGTGATAAAAATGTATTAAGTGGGAACAGTTTTAAATTTTAAAAATAAAACTGAAATACCTTAATTAATGGGATTACTTGGTAAGTGGAACGGTTTTTCCTTGAAAAACTGCATATGATAAGTAATGATTACTGAATACCCGTGCCCATTAAATATGTTTTACTGCTGTATGTCTGACAGGTGTCCCAACGGTTACTTTTTCTACCGTGTATAAGTAAAAAAGAGAAAAGATTGTAAAATCTTTTATTTACTTTCACATTTTATCTCTCTCTCTCTTTACTTCTATTCTCTCTCAACTACTGACGATTTTTCATACAGACATTTTCTCAAACACCTTACAGGCAACTTTCTTTCTCACGAATTCTCATGGCACCCAAGGACATAATTTTCGATGGAGCAACGTTTGTTCCTAATAACTTGTTAGATCACACACATACTATAGAGGGGGTGAATACAGTGTATAGTACACTCAAATCGAACTTAAAGAACTTGAGTAACAGAAAACAAACTTTATTGAAACAATAAACTCTGTTACAATATGGAATTGTTACCTCTCAGTGATGAACAAATATCACGAGAGCTGCTAGGGTTATATAGAATAATAATTTCGATAATGATAACACTTATAGTGTAAACCCTATGCCTGTGTTTATATACTACACAGTTACAAGATAATCGCTAATTGATATGGAATATAATTCTGCTTCCTAAAATATATCAATCAGATATCTTCTATTCCAAGTATTCCATTCTTCACAGAATTCCTTCTTCATGCATATATCTTCTTATGTTTTATCTCTATCTTCTTTCCTTTAATCAGCTACTGTCCTTATCTGATCGTCCTTCAGCACTTAAGTTCTGATATCTATCTTCTGATGATTATCTCCTGATAATATAAGTACTGATATCCTTAAGTCCTGACTTCCAGTATAAGTACTGATCAACAGTTAAGTACTGATCTATCCTGTTCACACAAGATCTGAAAGCTAAACATAAGACATATTAGCCATGACATTATCAAATATATCTAACAATCTCCCCCAACTTGTAAATTAACAAATTATACAAGTTAAACAGATATTTGATGATGTCAAAAACATTAAGTACAAATGTATGAGAAATAGACTAGATAACTACAACTTACAGTCCTTAAAGTTTTACCAATTTCAACTTCTGATAACAACTTCAATCTGCATAAATATCAGAATTTAAGCAGTTGTAGATCTTCGACTTGACTTCATCAACTTCTGATCTCTCTGATGTCAGGAGTTGTTCTGAGATAGTTCTTCAACAAACATTTCTCAGCATATCTTAGTTCATCAATCATTCTCCTTTTAACACCTTTAAGCTCTGCAGTATCTTCACCAGTTTGAAAGATTGCAGCTCTGAGATCATTAATCTTTGCTTTCCTTAACTCCTGGTCTAGTCTTATGACATAAGCTTTGTCAGATTCAAGATTGAATTCAAGTCCCTTAATACCAAGATACGTTCTGATCTGTGCAGTATTAGGCTTCATATCAACAATATCCCCATTGTGATCTCTGTACTTTGGAACATATCTGCTGTCAGACTTAACAGAATAAAGCCTTTTCTGTCTCTGAATCTATTCTTTTAAGTAGTTTGCAGCAGTCTCTGTTATTCTGTCATCCACTTGAAGTAAGAAAAGTACATGCTCCAATTCTTCAAAATACTTCAAAGGAATGGCATTTTGTCTTATATGATAAACCCTACCATCTATCATGAAATACAACATGATGTATTCTTTCAAGTAGGTATGGTAAACCATCTGTACAGATTCTAGTTGATTCAATCTCTCAGGAGTTGCTCCAATACCTGGTTCACTCAAGGAGGTCGGATCATCGGTAGTGTTGTGTACTCTTCTTTCATCAGCACTTCCCAATCCAGTTTTATCTCTAGCTTCCTTTCCAGTAACTACTCTTGCTTCAAAACCACTTGGAGTAGTCTTCAAAGATTGAGTCTGTTTTGCTTTAGTGAATCCTGGTAGGAGTGTTTTAGATCTATTTTCTGATATCAAGTTAACTTGAGCACTGTCAGAGGTTACTTGCTTCTTCTGAATATCAGAACTTACAATTTCTTGACTCTGAACAACTTGAGCCATGTCAGAGGTTGTATTAAGAACTTTTCTTGAAGTCAGAGCAAGATCATCTTTTCCATCAGTAATTTATTCTTCCTCAGGAGGTACATAAGGCTTGATAGATTCACCAACCTTTTCTTTACCCTTGGATCTATCTGTGGTTGTGATCTAGCCAAAGTTTCTTCAGTATGTATCCTTTCTTTGATCACAATGCCTTTAGGTTTTGGAAGTAACTTTTTACCAGAAGCTTCAGATTTAGATGTGACTTTCTCTGATTTAAGTCTGGCTTCTTCTTCCTTTAAACTTTCCAAGTCCATCCCTGGATTTTCTTGAAGAAATAACTGTCTTGATATTTCCTCATCAAGATCTAGAAGTTCATCAGAACTTATCCTTTTACCAGCAGCAGAACTTATTCTTTTCCCAGTATCAGAACTTGTTCTGTGACTATCTTGTCTTGATGTAAACCTTCTACCTTGACTATGACCACTACCCATTCCAGAGTTTCCTTGGTCATCTTTTCCATCATCCTTTCCTTGCAGTGTCTTGTTGGTTTTGCATTTAGACTTAATTACCTTCTCCCCCTTTTTGGCATCAGCAGGTAATAAAAGAGAGATAAGTAGTTCCACTGAGGTCTGGATTTCAGTAAGTTGCGATTGCTGAGAAGCTTGATTTGTCAGAATTTGATCAATCTGAGCTTGTTGCTTCTCTTGAGTTTTCTCAATATAAGCAACCCTGTCAATGGTAGGTTGGAAGAACTTTTTCTTATCAATTTTCCAAACTTGTTCCTGTTTGATAAAGTTCTCCTGAATCTTGTGTAGCTCTGCATGAGTGTTAGAATGAAGACCTTGTAGATGTTTAGTACTCAATGCAGTGACTCTAAGCTGGGTTTTAAAATCATCAGAATGTAACATTTCATCAGCTTTAGTCAAGTGCTCAGCAAGATGTAAAGCATTTGGAACACATGAAACTGAGTTCCATTCCTTAGTCCACTCCTGACCTGCAGGAGTTTCACTCCAAGGTACTGGTGCATCCCTAATAACAAACTCCTTTACCAGTTCAGACTTAGGAAGAGTCAGTGGAGGAGTATGTCCTGAAGGACCTGCTTCATCAGCATCTACAGTTGTAGCATCCTCACCAGTATCTCCAACATTTGCAGCATCAGAACTTAGAGAATTAGTATCTTCTGATAAGACAACAGTGTGAGTAGCAATGGAGGCTTCAGCATCCTCTAATTGCTGATCTGATACTAAGTTCTGATCAACAGCCATATCCTGATGCTCACCTAAAATCTGATCATCAGCATCTTGATGCAGAGAAGGTGTTAGTGATAACTCAGGAGTTTGAACAGCATCAGTAACAGGTGTTGTGGAAGGATTATTTGATGTTGGAGCTTCTAAGAAAAGTATTTCAGGCACAACCAGGTTCTGAATATCAATTTCAGCACTTGTGCCTGGATCAACAAGAGATAGAGAAGGTGAATTAGCCTTGTCAGATACAGGTTCCTGAGATGGAGTTGATGGAGAAGAAGTGACTGGAGCAAATTCCTTGTCTTGTGAGATCAGAGATTCCTGATCCCCTTCCTTAGCTGCTTCCTCCTCATCATCTGAAACTGGCCTTTGTGCCCTCTGTTTCTTGTACTTCCTTGTTGATTTGGATTCCTTGGGAGTTTCAGGAACCGTCATACGTCTAAGCCTCTTGAGAAGCCTAGAACCCCCAATTGCAGAATCCTTCTGAGAAGTTGCCTTCTCAGCTTCATTTACCACAGGTTCTGAAGAAGAAATCTGATCCTCAGAATCTGATTCATCTCTCAAAGTAATTCTCCTCCTCTTTTGAGGTGTGTGAGGAACAGTCTTTGTTCTCTTTGGCTTAGAGAATGTAGGCTTCACAGTAGGTGCTGAAGAAGAAGGTTGAGCAGTCTGTGAAGTGGAGAGATAGGATTGGAGATAAGTTCTGAGCGTAGGTTGAGTAGAATGAGAGGTAGGTTCTGAGGTTGATGGATTTTGGGTGGTTGGAGGTGGTTGATCATCAGAGTAAACAGATCTATAGGTATCAGGATCAGCATTTACCAGGATCTGTTTTACAGACTTAGGAATCTGTAATGATCTAACCATTTTCTTCTTAGTATCAGCATTTACTAGATCATTAAAGTACCTTTTTGCAACCTTAAAAGGTGGGGTTTGAGTGCTGACTAACTGAGGTTCATCAGTACAATAAGTGTAAATAAGTTGACAGAATCTAGCAAAATAAACAACATCTCGATCCTCTGTCATCCTATCCCCAATAAAACCAATTAAAGCAGTTGCAAAATCAAAATGAGTTTGATTGATAATTGCATACCCGATGTGCTGACTCATAATGGGAATAGCATCAAAATTTGAACACTTGTTGCCAAAAGCCTTGGTGATGCAATCGAAGAAGAAACTCCATTCTCTTCTGATATTAGCCCGTTTCAACTGTCCAAGTTTCGTCAGACTCTTTTCATATCCCAAATCAGTCATTAACCCCCGAAGTTCTGATTCCTCTGGTATAGAGAAGGTACAATCTTCTGGAAGATGTAATGCTCTTCGTACTGTACCAGGAGTGACTACATAGGATGAATCACCCACTTGGAAGATAATACTGGGAGTGCCTCGTTTACCACCATCATCAAAAACTCCAGTCCTCCAGAACCGCAGAACTTATTGACTTGAAAATAATTCAGGCTGAGTTAAGGCGTACCCAACCTCACTATGTGCAAGAAGATCTTGCACAAAGTGCAATTCAGATGGAGCTTCAGCATGATCAAGAATTGCAGAATAGTTGTTTGGAACAAACTTTGCTCCATCAATGATTAAATCCTTTGGTGCCATGTGAAAAAATATTGAGATTCAAGTATGCCTGTTAGGTGTTTGAGATAATGTCTGTATGAAAAACCAACGTGAGAAAGAATGAGAAGAGAGTAAAAGTAAGAAGAGAGATAAAGTATAAAGAAAATAAAAGATTAAAGAAATCTTCTCTCTGTTGTTCTTATACTCTGAAAAAAATGTTACCGTTGGACACCTGTCAGACATGCAGTAATAACGGATAGTTACTGGGCTCGAGAAAACAGGAATGATTACTTACCCAGTTGCCTTGTTTCAAGGAAAAACCGTTCCATTTATCAAGAGACACAGTTTTAATTCAAAATTTAAACCGTTAGCACTGATTGAATTATTTTTCACTGCAACATTAATATTCTGAAAATGAATCATGTTAAAAATGACCGAGATAATTTCGATGAATAAGTGCTGACAGAGAATCAGAACTTAAATGAAGACAAAATTTAAATGGTCATCAGAATATCAAGCAGGATTTAACAACACAAGATAAAATAACTCAGAGACAAAATCTTGAAGTAAAAACAGTTTTCATTAATATATCAAGTCAATACATATATGAAATAGAAATTACATCAATACAAGATTTTCCCTAAGCTTCTAATCCTAACGTCAACAGCTTTAGTCCTAGCTAAGAAGCCTGACAAAGCTGAGGATGAAGAAGAACAGGAAGAAGACGAGATTAAGTCATCTTCCTCTTCCTATCTTCGACGAACAAGATGGCGAGTCGTATGATTCGCTCTTGCTGACGGATAGCTTCCCGCCTTTCCTCCTCCAGGCGCTCCAGATGGCGATGATAATCCATCTCGAAGAATAGAAGGTGAGCCAGCACCTCCTGTGGGACTAGAGTCCCAGATCTCCTCAAGAATGGCTGTTATATGCCACTCCTGCTGCCACTCGGCACAACTGAGCTCCATTGTGAAGGTTTGTGTGTTCAAAAACATGTTGTATCGAACCATTGTGTTTTTGACAGAAGAAGGAGGATAAGTGTGTGAGAAGAATGTAGATGGAAAGACTGATGTGAAGTGGTTGTTTATATAGGCAAAAGAATGCCAAGAGACGCAAAGATATTTAATGCTGACAGGTAGAATTAATTTGACCTCGTCTCCCTAGACTTTGAAAAAGAATAACAGTCATTGGAAAGAGGAATCATGGTCTAGACCGCACAAGACACAAGAAACAGTGGACTGTTCAAGTACAAAACCATTAATCCTAATCATAGTGACTATTAATCTTCCACTTCAACATATGCGAGTACAAACTGAGACTGTTATTAAATTTCATTCAAAGATAAGCCAAGTAAAGGATTAGACTGAGAAATCAGAACTTAGACCTATACCAGAACTTAACAGTCATCAGAACATAATTTCTTAACTCGAAAAAGGAATGCTCATCTTAGTAAATCCTCATACAAGTTCTTAGTTATGAACGTCAGAACTTAATCATCAGAACGTGTAACTAGAACTTGTCCTCAGAATTTGTGCAAAAATGACACAATGACTGTTTATCTACAATAACATAGACCACCATAGAAATTTTCATCATTCAGATGGAGTGATTAGTGTGTGCATTAAGCTAAATAACAGACAAAGAGTAAAGTCTGATTCACTTCAGTACATCTTAGAAATAAGGCATAACTAAAATTTTGCTAAAGATCTGTCATTGTCCTGAAACCTACTGATGAATGAGTTCATGCTTGAGTCCACCTCAACTGTTTTGTGCTAATTTTATGCATCTTTTGAAATTCTATTTTACAGTGGCTTCTCAGTGTAAGTGAGTCACGACTGTTTATCAGAATTTATGCTATTATCAGAGTATTTCTCCAGTAATCATAGAGTGTGAAAAGTCACCAAGAAAATATTTTGCTTTTCTAATGCATATTTACTTAATACCAGCAATGCACTTGGGTCGTCCCTTTCACATTTTTACTCTAGATCTCAAAGGAGTACCTGATTTTATTCTTTAATCTTTTTGCTTTTCTTTTGATAAGAGAGGTCTATCAGCACTTAGTACATTCAGCAGTTTTACTAGTATCAGAA